>NC_047109.1:56081465-56381465 GCF_902500255.1 Thalassophryne amazonica | reverse complement strand
GTGCGGGCTTCAGGCAGGAGAGGGCGCCGGAGCAACCGGGAGTGGCAGCTGTCATTCATCATCAGCACCAGCTGTCACTCATCATCATCACCAACCACATCACCATAAAGGCCGGGCAGCATCTTCACCTCGCAGCCGAGAAATCATTCTACCTAACAGGTAAACTCTCAGCCGTTTTCTGGTGCCAGACGCACAACTGTCTAGATTCTTTGCAGGCGTTCCTGATTAATCTCTGCAGCTGGAGGCTGGGATTTGGGGATCGTGAGGAAGATGACGGACTTCGCCACCACTAATATTCTTTAGAGATGCACTTGACATATTTGGCTTGTCTCAATATCAGTATTGAGCTAATTTAAAAAAAATAAACATATATTGAAAATAATATCATCAACCAATAGCATCTAATCAAAGTGATGATAATGTGAACTTTTATTCAGTAACTGTGTACTTCTTGTATTATTCCGTCATGCAGGGAGCTGGAGAACATGAATAAAACTTCATTGTCATCTTTGGTTTCAGTTGGCTTTCAGCTGGCGTGTTCTCAGAAACTCATTTGTCCCAGCAGACTTTTTGATTGTGTGATGTTGGTTTCGTAGTCTATCTGTTCAACATCCTCGAGGCTACACAAGAGGCTCTCAGAAATTCCTCCCTCGCTGCCTTGTCACATCCTTACATCTGATATCCTCCGCTCTCTTCTTCTTGGTACAGCTGTTTATTGTAATATTCACTTGTAACAATTACACATTGGGTAAAAATATGACAATAACAACCAGTACAGTACACACTTGCACTCCAAATCAAATGGTAAATATAAATTATGACTTAGTTTTTTTAAAATTTTATATTACATTAATTTATTCATTCATTTCTATATGCACTTATTCCAGTCAGTTAGGGTCATGGGCAAGCTGGAGCCTATCCCAGCAGTCAGTGAGTGAGAGGCAGACAGGTCACCAGTCTATTGCAGGGTGATTAAAAAACAAATCTTTGAATTTAATTTAGAAGGTTTTTAAAAAATGCTTTGAAAAATGCAACAAATTTACTTAAAAGAATGCTATCATTAGACACGAATGGCCATCAGACATCGCCATTTTTCTTCTGTTTTTTTTTTTAATTTGCATTATATTTTTATATATTTATATTTTCTAAATTTTCGAAAATATATTTTCTAAATTAACTCAATACTGATATTCTTCTTCTTTTGCTGCTGCTGCTGCCATTCCGTCAATCTTCAGATGACGATGTCTTAGACACGAGATTTTTCCACGTCGTCTTGTCTCGAGTTAGTTGCACAGCTTCTTCCATGCTTATGCCATATCTTAAGGTCTTCCTGTATATTATTCATCCATGTCTTTTCCTGCCGTCTTCTGCTACTCCGTCAAGGGATATAGCAGTGCAGGACTCTTGTCGGTAGTCTTTCCTGCTTCATTCTTTTAACATGACCAAACCACTTTAGGGCCCTGTCCCACTGGCGTATAGGAGGATTTGCGTATTGATTGCACACAGAATTGGCTCATACTCACTTAACATCCGCAATATGCGTGAAACATGCTTGTATGAGTTGGCTGACACCTGCACATGTCCACAATTATCCGCAGGATTTTACCAGGATTTTTGAGCTGCACAAAATTTTGGCTGCGGATGACATCTGCCTTACATACCCCATACATACTCAATACATACACAATACATACTCAATCTATGCGCTGTATATTCGCCGTCATCTGCTGATATCCGCAACTGACAGGGATTTGCGGCTTGGCAGCGGACTGCCCATCATGTCCACATCACAAACTAAAATAAGTTGTAGCGACTGCATACATATTGGCCACGAATAAAGCATTTTTAATTACATCTGCTTTGCATCTGATTTGCGGCGGATGCAAATCAGATGCGCTGTGTTCACAGCTGGATGCCGTTCTTTGTTCTACCGGTTGCCATGCGCTCTGCGCTGGATGCTGTCTATATAAAATTATTATTTTGTGGCAGATTAATCATTTTATTCTGCAAATTGCCTGTTGAAAATGGCTCTAATCACCTCCTGAATCAGAGGAAGCTGCAGCTGGGCTGTTTGGGCGCGCGTGCACATGTGCGAACAGCCCAGCTGCAGAAAGCATTTTGAGCTATCTAAAAAGGTAATTATTTGACTTGTTTACATTGTCAAGGCTTGATAAAACAGCTGCGTGTTTTTCCTTCTTGTCTGCAGCTTTACAGTATTTATTCCTGTGTTTATAACAGATTTAACTTCTTGCTATAATGGTTCAGACAAGCTGCACTCTGTTGCGATCCGCTGACTTCACCACTCACTCTGTTCACTGCTTCTTTACTCCAATCAACTTGTCCAAGTCCACCAAATGCTCCAGAGGCTGTATTGTTGATGTGAATAGTGATGCCGAAAGGAGCGAGTGCGCTTTTTATGACCACAATGCAGATGCCGTGCACGCGCAACACGTGCGCGATGCATCACAATACACCCGTAATGCTGCCATGATAATCTCAATGCATCGGATCTGTTTCCTCACTACATGTGTTATACAACCATGATTGTTCATCATATATTCGCTATATATTATTAATATATCCATAATTCATACTGGGACATTTGTCATTTTTGGCTATTTTTGTTGTGGATGACAACGAACGCCCATACTTTGTATACTCAATTCATGCACAATTAATCCTCTCCCCAGTGGGACAGGGCCCTTAGCCTCCTCTCAAGTATAACATCAACCACTGTTTCGGTTGAGCCTACTCTTTGTCTCACGGCTTCATTTCTAATTCTATCTCATCTGGTTACCTGCAGCATTCTTCGGGAGCAGTTAATTTCATTGGTTTGAAGCCTTCTTTCATCTTCTTTCTTCAATACCCAGCATTTAGAATCATATGTCAATACTGGCAATACCAGTGTTTTATAAACCATATATTTAGTTCCCGTTGATATATCCTTGGCTCTTCAGATTTTGTGTAGCTTTCCAATCGCTGCTGAGGCAAGCCCAATCCATTTCTTTATGTCTGCCATACATTTGCCATCTTCTGATACGAAACTTCCTAGGTATGTGAATTCCTTTACTTTCTCCAAATTTCCATTATTTAGTGTGATGTTCATGTCATCTCGTTTTCCAACAGTCTTAACCTTGGTCTTCTCTTCATTCAGTCTGCTGGAGTCTCTGCAATCAGGTCAATGTCATAGGCAAAACAAAGATTGTTGATTAGTTGTCCATCTGCACTCATGCCAACAGTACAGTCAGCTAGTGCTCTTTGCACCATAGCATTGAGCAGTAACAGGAAAAGGTATGGTGACAGATTGCAGCCTTGAAGAACTCTGGTGGTTATTGCAAATCAATCTGTCAAGTTCCCATCAACCCTAACTGCACTTTCACACTTACTATACAAGTCTTCCAAGAGTACAACCAGTCGCTCTGGAATTCCATAATGACGAAGCACTTGCCATAGTTCATTCTGCCCCACAGGGTCAAATGCCTACTTGAAATCAATAAAGTTATTATACAGGAACTTGTTTTTCTCACAATACTTTTCTGCCAGCTACTGTATTACAAATATCTGATCCACCGTTCCTCTGCCTTCTCTAAAGCCCAGTTGCTGTTCTGTGATCACAAACTCTACATTATGCTTGAGTCTCCATTTCAACATCCCTGTATAGATCTTTCCTCGATGCATCAATGAGACCGTCACCTCTTCACCTACCTTTATCATTTCTGCAGTTATGTTGTGTATTCCTGGAGCCATGCTCCTTTCCAGTCTCTTGATTTCTTTCTCCACTTCACCAAGAAGTTCTGCATGTTGTCAACATTTGTTGGTTGTAGTTCAGTGGGCACTGTGTTGTCTGCTGCATTCTTCTCTTTATACAGCTCCCCGAAGTGTTCCTGCCAGCGGTCCAGTACTTGGTCTGTGCTGTCAATCAATCAATCAATCAATTTTATTTATATAGGGCCAAATCACAACAAACAGTTGCCCCAAGGCGCTTTATATTGTAAGGCAAGGCCATACAATAATTACGTAAAAACTCCAACGGTCAAAACGACCCCCTGTGAGCAAGCACTTGGCGACAGTGGGAAGGAAATACTCCCTTTTAACAGGAAGAAACCTCCAGCAAAACCAGGCTCAGGCAGGGGCAGTCTTCTGCTGGGACTGGTTGGGGCTGAGGGAGAGAACCAGGAAAAAGACATGCTGTGGAGGGGAGCAGAGATCAATCACTAATGATTAAATGCAGAGTGGTGCATACAGAGCAAAAAGAGAAAGAAACACTCAGTGCATCATGGGAACCCCCCAGCAGTCTAAGTCTATAGCAGCATAACTAAGGGATGGTTCAGGGTCACCTGATCCAGCCCTAACTATAAGCTTTAGCAAAAAGGAAAGTTTTAAGCCTAATCTTAAAAGTAGAGAGGGTGTCTGTCTCCCTGATCTGAATTGGGAGCTGGTTCCAGAGGAGAGGAGCCTGAAAACTGAAGGCTCTGCCTCCCATTCTACTCTTACAAACCCTAGGAACTACAAGTAAGCCTGCAGTCTGAGAGCAAAGCGCTCTATTGGGGTGATATGGTACTATGAGGTCCCTAAGATAAGATGGGACCTGATTATTCAAAACCTTATAAGTAAGAAGAATAATTTTAAATTCTATTCTAGAATTAACAGGAAGCCAATGAAGAGAGGCCAATATGGGTGAGATATGCTCTCTCCTTCTAGTCCCCGTCAGTACTCTAGCTGCAGCATTTTGAATTAACTGAAGGCTTTTCAGGGAACTTTTAGGACAACCTGATAATAATGAATTACAATAGTCCAGCCTAGAGGAAATAAATGCATGAATTAGTTTTTCAGCATCACTCTGAGACAAGACCTTTCTAATTTTAGAGATATTGTGTAAATGCAAAAAAGCAGTCCTACATATTTGTTTAATATGCACTTTGAATGACATATCCTGATCAAAAATGACTCCAAGATTTCTCACAGTATTACTAGAGGTCAGGGTAATGCCATCCAGAGTAAGGATCTGGTTAGACACCATGTTTCTAAGATTTGTGGGGCCAAGTACAATAACTTCAGTTTTATCTGAGTTTAAAAGCAGGAAATTAGAGGTCATCCATGTCTTTATGTCTGTAAGACAATCCTGCAGTTTAGCTAATTGGTGTGTGTCCTCTGGCTTCATGGATAGATAAAACTGGATATCATCTGCGTAACAATGAAAATTTAAGCAATGCCGTCTAATAATACTGCCTAAGGGAAGCATGTATAAAGTGAATAAAATTGGTCCTAGCAAATCCAATATGATGCCATCTTTGTTTTTAATATGTTATCTTCGGTACAAAGCTCTGTGTCAGTTCAATAATTGTTGTGAAGATCTTTGAGTTGTGATATTTTGAACTCTTTTCCACTGTATTACATTTCTCCACGATCCACTGATTTTTGCATATCCTTACCATCTTTCTGATTTCTCGTGTCAAGCTGTTATATTCTTTCTGTGTCTCTTCATTTTCATATCAGTTATTCCTCAAAATCTTCCTCCTGTCACTTAGTGCTAACACTTCATGCGATATCCAAGAAGCCAATTTGTACTGTTGTCTGAACCCGAGGTGCTTCTCTGCAGTTTCTGTATAGACAGTTTGAATTTCTTTCCACAAGTCCTCTACACTGTTGGTACCTGCTATCCTCAATGTCTTCTCCCGCAGTGTTTCTTTGAATGCTCGCATGACTTGGTCATCGTTTAGTTTCTCTGCATCAAATTTCCGGGTTCGTTGTAGAGAATCTACTTTCTTTAGTTTCAGTCTGATGCTGGTTAATGCGAGTTGATGGTCTGAGCCCACATCTGCTTTTGGAAATGACCGGGATGTGGTGACGTTGCTTTGTCATCTTCTGTTGACTATTATGTAGTTGATCATATTTTTGAATGTTCCACCTGGAGACTCCCATGTCCACTTACAGTTTGCCTTACGTTGGTAAAAGCATGTATTCATGATCTTTAAATTGTTACTAGAACAGAACTGTAGTAGTCTATGTCTGCGTTCATTTTCTGATCCATATCCAAATTTCCCCATGGTACCTTTCCAGGTTTTACAATCATTTCCTACTTTGCCATTAAAATCACCCATGATCACCACTACATCTGAATCTGATGTGTTGTCTAGAGTGTTTTGTAGTAGCTGGAAGAACTCTTCTATCTCCTCATCTGGTGCAGTGGATGTTGGAGAATAGACCTGGATGATAGTAGAACGAGGTCCTGAATCGGGCTGATATGACGTGTGAACTAACACATGAATACCCTATCAGCGCTGCTGCTACTTCTTTGCGTATCATCAGTGCTACACCCTCTTGGTGTTTATCATCTTGCCGTCCCGAGTACAATATTTTGATTTCTTCTTTCATTAATTCACCGGCTCCAGTCCATTTTGGCTAGTCCAGTGACACTCCACTGGAAATCCTTTAACTGATGTATATGGAAAAGGAAGTATAGAAGTAAGAAGGTCACTCACCTTGGGAAATGGAATGTAAGAACATTGTGTGCTGCAGGGCAGCTAGATATCCTTATCAGTTAAAGGCAATACTGATATTAAGGCACGCCAAATATGACAGGTGCATCTCAAAAAGAATATTGTGGTAAATGTTCAATATTCTGTGATCCAGATAACAAATTTGTTCTCATCAATTGCTCTGACTTCTCATCAGGAAGAGGGTGCACTGGCAGGAGGTGTGTCTCTCACATGATGGCGTGCACCCGTGTACGTGCATAGAACAAGTGATCCAACCAGTGTGCGAGTGTGTGGCCGAAATGTCCCCTCAGCTGCATGTATGTGTGCTCATAATGGCTGTATGAGCTGCTCTGCTCAGCCACGTGGGGTGCACGTGAGCACAGGAACTGTCTATTCAGACTGAACACAAAAAGGCTGACAACTCTCAGTGTACAGTCCGGCGAAATATCCCTTTAGGTGTTTGATCCATATATACTTGCATTGCTTGATTTTATTCATCCAGTTGGACTCCATAACTGTTGCTGAACTGTGTTGGCAGTGCACCAACTTCCCCCATGTGCGCAACATTCTTCAGGTGCAGCTAGCAAACTTTTTCTTCTCTCTTTTTTAACTCCTTTTTGTGGCCATTCAGTGTACTTGATACACATCTTAACTGTAATCCAATCCAATCCAGTTTATTTATAGAGCACATTTAAAAACAACAAAGTTGACCAAAGCGCTGTACAATGACATAAAATAAATAAATAAATAAATAAATAAATAAATAAATAGATTGGCAACAATAAAAGTTTTTAAAAACAATAAAATCATCAACCCTCTAGTCAAAAGCCAAAGAAAACAAGTATGTTTTAAGACGAGATTTAAAAACTAGAGGTGACTCCGCCTGCCTGATACAGAGAGGCAGGTCATTCCATAATCTGGGCCCAACAACAGAAAAAGCTCTATCACCTCTACGTTTGAGCTTTGTCTGAGGAACTACACGCAAAGCTTGATCTCGTGACCTAAGAGAATGTGATGAGGAATAAGACATGAGCAGGTCAGACAGATACCGTGGAGCAAGATCATTAAGACATTTAAAAACAAACAATAAAATTTTAAAATCAATACGATAGTGAACAGGCAGCCAGTGAAGGGAAAAAAGAATGGGCGAAACATGGTCATACCTCCGGGATCCAGTCAAAAGACGGACTGCAGCATTCTGGACCAGCTGCAGCCGTGCAAGTGAGGCCTGGCTAATACCAGCGTACAGTGCATTACAGTAATCCAGCTGAGTCATAACAAAAGCATGGATTAAAATCTCCAAGTGATGCCTTGAAAGAGAGGACTTAATCTTAGCTAGCTGCCTCAGATGAAAGAAACTTGCCTTCACAACAGCACTGATTTGTTTATCAAGCTTAAATCCTTTATCCATTCTCACACCAAGGTTGCAAACCGTAGATTTAATACATTGTGTCAATGGTCCAAGGTTTATTGAACCACAATTACCTGATTTACTTGGCCTGACCAGAAGAACTTGTTTTCTTTTCATTAAAGAGTAGGAAGTTTGCAGACATCCATTCTTTAATGTTCTCAATGCACTCCAGAAGATGAGTGGCACCAAAAGCATTCTCATGCTTTAGGGGCACATAGATTTGACTGTCATCAGCATAAAGGTGAAATGACATCCCAAATCTATGAAAAACTGATCCCAGCGGAAGCAAATACTGTTGTGAAAGTGTAGGAACACGGACCCACAACAGGGGGCGTAAATGAACGGGCAATGGTTAAGCCAAAACAGTAACAATTTAATGTTATGACGTGCACAACGGAATACAGACAATAACAGGTTTGGAAATACAGTCAATTATACGTTGAGTGACGTGTGGGCAGGCTCGAGGATAGGAGACGTCCGTCCAGAAATGAGCCGGATCCCACACGGCTTCCACCGCCAACGGATCTGATGAACACCGGAGCCGCCAAGTCCTGGGTCCCCAGGTGGCCACTGTCTCCAGCTGTCAGACCTGGTACTGCTGGCAGAGAACAGAAACAGTACAGATGAGTGTGAGTACGCACACTCAATAATCCCTCAGTCTGTGTTCCTTAGGGAGGGACAACCTCCACCTCCAATAACACAATTGTGCAGCTCCTATTTAACCACTTATCTGGTTGGGGTGTGAGGCGAAGCCGTCGCTATTCACACCAAACGCCAATCCAGCAGACAAGGAGACACCACAGGAAAACGGCTGCAAAAGAGATCAGACTATGACTCAGTTTTAAATTCAACAGAGAAATTACCTCTATGGTAGCTGATTTCTTGGCGGGGAGGTGGAGTTGCAGTCTGGCCTTTATGGTGATGGTGATGAGTCGTGGATGAGTGACAGCTGGTGCTGATGATGAGTGACAGCTGTCACTCCCGGTTGCTCCGACTCCCTCTCGTGCTTGAAGCCCGCACTTCAAGCAGGGCGCCATCTGGTGGTGGTAGGCCAGCAGTACCTCCTCTTCAGCAGCCCACACAACAAATACAATGAAAAAAGAAGTGGCCCAAGAATGGACCCTTGTGGTACACCACATGACAGAGGAGCTGTGGAGGAAACAAAATCTCCAAGTTTTACACAAAAACTCCTATCCGTTAAGTAGGATCTGAACCATTCTAGAGCATAGCCCTGAATGCCGACCACATTCTTAAGGCGATCCAGGAGGATCTCATGATCCACTGTGTCGAACGCAGCGGTCAGATCCAACAACACCAAAACAATGGTGTGACCAGAATCAGTGGACACCAACATGTCATTAAAAACCCTCATCAAAGCTGACTCAGTACTATAAAAATTCTTAAAACCAGATTGAAAGACCTCAGGGATCTCATGCTCATCTAAAAAAGCTTTCAACTGATTAAAAACAATTTTCTCCAACACCTTTGACAAAAATGCTAATTTAGAAATAGGGCGAAAGTTGGATAGATCACTAGGATCAAGACCAGACTTCTTTATCAACGGTTGAACAACCGCATGCTTCAGGCAAGCAGGCACTATCCCATTTATCAAGCTTCCATTGACGCAGTGTAGGACAGAGGAAGCCATTGTGGGAAACACTTCTTTAAACAGATGTGGAGGAACATGATCATTAGGTGAGCCAGCAGGCTTCATCTGACACAATACTTTTTCTAAACAGGAGAGTGTCACAGGCTCAAACTGATACAATACAGCTTTACAAGTGACAGAATCAAACACATCAACAGATGGAGGGCTAATAAGGGCCCTAGTTGACACAACCTTGTTGATGGAAAAATTTAAAAAGTTTTCACATGCCACATTAAGAGCCATATTCACCATGTTAAGAAGAACACGAGGGTTCTGTCTATTGGCTGTAACCATATCAGCAAAATACAGAGCCTTAGCAGATTTTACACATTTTTGATAGCTGGACCAACAGTCCTTTAACATTTTAAAGGAACTTTGCAGCTTATCCTTTTTCCATTTTCGCTCAGCTCTCCTGCACTCGCGTCTTGCAGCACGAGTAGATTCATTTAGCCAGGGCTCAGATCTGGGTTTGGGGCATCTCATTTTAAATGGAGCCACACAATCAAGAATAGACTCACAGGTAGAGTCAAAGCGTAAGAAAAACTGTTCAACATCACAATCAAAGTAAGAATGGTCCCTAACCAACGGAGAATCGTTAAAAGCCACAGAGAACTGGGCAGCAGTGGTTGAATTAATTACACAACAGCAGCGCACAGGAGCGCACGGTTTGACAGTGTTGCATAAATAAGGCACGTTAAAAAGAACTGGTGCATGGTCAGAAAACACAGCATCACAGACTTCAAAATTACACACGGAAATACCATAAGTTAAAACAAGGTCCAGTGTATGTCCATGTACTTGTGTAGGTCCAGAAACACACCACAAAGTTAAAAGAGTCAATAAGCTCCAAAAAGTCTTTGGCCATAGGATTATCAGCACAACATACATGAACATTAAAATCACCCACAATCAAAATACGATCAAATTGAGGCATGATTTCAGCCAAGAAGTTAGAAAAGTCATTTAAGAAGTCTTTGTTGTATTTAGGTGGCCTATAAACAATGGCACACAACGCGGGAGGATCAGCAGTCAGAACAAATGCGTTTAGCTCAAAGCTTGATGCTGTAAATGTTGAAGCAAACTGTTTACACTTAAAACTTTCTCTGTAAACAGTTGCTACACCGCCTGTTGTGAAAGTGTAGGTACACGGACCCACAACAAGGGGCGTAATGAACGGACAATGGAGAAAGGTGAATAACAAGTTTTACTGTTGTGAAACGAGCACAACGAATACAACAATTAACAATTTGGGGTCGAATCCGCTGGTGTCGTGTGGGCAGGCTCGAAGGTAGGAGACGTCCGTCTCAGTCGAACCGGAACCACCCAGATCTCCTCTGCCACCGAACCCTGGAAATACTGGAACCGCCAAGTCCCGAATTCCCAGGTGGCCACTGCCTCCGCTCGTCGGATCCGGTACTGCTGGCGGGAGAGAGCAACAACACACAGGTGTGGATGCGACAGCACCCAGTAACGGAGAGGGGAGAAGCCGCCTCCACCTCTTGTCAATATATAGCAGGAAGGTGAGTACTTATTCAAGCAATTTAGCTATCAGTAGTCAGCAGTCCTGAAAAGGTTTAACAAGTTTTAGCTGGTTATTCAGAATATGAATGCAGAGAACGTTACCTCAGTCTTAAGGCGATATCTCGGCCCTGAGGTGGAGACGCCGTCCTGATGATATACCCCCGTGCTGAGTGGAGTCAGCTGTGTCCAGTAATGGGTGACAGCTGTCACCCTGACTGCTCTCGTAAGGCGGCGGCGCCCTCTGGTGCCTGGAGCCCGCACTCCAGGCAGGGCGCCCTCTGGTGGTGGTGGGCCAGCAGTACCTCCTCTTCAGCGGCCCACACAACACCGCCTCCACGACCCAGAGCTCTCAGCGTAGAAAGTAAGTAAAGCCAGCAGGCAAAAGTTCAGAAAAGGCGCTCGACTCACCAACACCAACCCAGGTCTCAGTTACGCAGAGGAAATCCAGTCCATGAGACACAATAAAGTCCTTAATAACAAAGGTTTAATTTGCCAGCGATTGAGCGTTTACCAGCGCTATCCTTGCTGGGGTCTCAGTGGTCGCCTTCACACGAGCATTGCCGGTTTCCCGTGCTACCAGCTGTAAATTTTGGAAATTCACTCCACACTGTTGGAGACGGGCAACAGGAAAGCGCCGGCTCCAAAATCTTCCAGCATCCAACCCGGCCACTGGGACCAGGTAACTGATTGACTCTACACAGCGACCCGAGGTAAAAACACAGCTGCCAAATGTAGCAGGCAGTAAACCGGCCTTTAGCTTCACCAGCCTTCCGCTGCGTTTTCCCCGGCGCCTTCGGCGCGCGCTGCGCACAGGTGGGGCAGACACACGGCATATCCTTGCCATATCCTCCATAATCAAAATTTGCCAAATGTTGTAAAGGTCGAAGATCCAATAGCGCTTGCCGATCATAGACCAGTAAAGAGCTGACTTTCACTGTAAAAACTGATATAATTGCCAAAAACAAAATGTGCGCAGACAGAGGACATGCCAAACACCCTGGCGCCATCATGCCACGTCTGCAACTGTAGTTGGATTATTGGTGGGGGCAGCACTTCACATGCGATTTATTTGTGCCAGAGGTGGATTATGCATTTGTGAACCGACTAATGTTGCCAGTACACAGCACAGCGGGGTGAAAGGGACTCCACCAGCTGTCTGCACTGTGTTGTGGAACACTCCTGGGGCTGTACCGGAGGTGACTTACATGTGTATTTATGCTGTCATGGGCAGTGGAACCATTTCCACATCATACCTGCTACAGACTTAGAAGATGAACATGTAATAATAGGTGTATTACAATGGTGACATCACGTTCAGCTGCGTTGTGGGGCACTGCACTGAGCTGTTGACCCACAGCTAGGTGAAGTCTGGGCTTTCTCTGGGTTTTGGGTGGGTCATGTCTGGTGGTCTGGCTCTGGGTGAGAATTTTCCATGTCCTTGTCAACTTGCTGAGTCTCACTGTCCTTGGATTGGCAGTCTTTGATCTTGCACTGTGTGCAGGGGCAGGGGTTCATCCTTGACTTTATGACTTGTGCCTGTTATGGTATTTGGACTCACATGGTGGCAGCACTGAGGTCCCCCATATTTGCTCTTGGTGGTTGGACCTGGAGCCCTTGTATCATGGGTGGGTGGGTCACCTGGATTCTTAGGTCTTCCTGGGATTCTAGACCTCCTTCTGGTTTTTGGGTATCCAACCTCAAGTCTTGCTGCAGTTTTGAGTATCTGTTTAGCTGCGTGGCTTCTATATGGCTTAAGGGCTCTCGGCTTCGTTGTTCATCCACCTTTGTTACTTTGTAGCAAATAAGTCACAAATGTGACGTAAAATAATTTTTCTTCAATAGCTAACATACTTCAGACAAATTAATTAAATTATTGTAAATAATGGTTAGGGCTGTTCATGTTATATAGTGAAAAAATAAAAGTTGTGAGAGACTTTGGGCCACATGTTGTTTTTGTTCCACTTGGGGTTTTATAGGTGCAGATCAGATTTGAACTCAGTCAGATAAGATTTTGAGGTCCCCCAGAGTGACACATTTTCCTCTCCCTCTGTTGACAAGGCAACGTCACCCTAATGGAAAAAGACTCTGATGCCATTATTTTTCTTTTACAGGTACATGTGATGGCTTCTAATCACAAAAAGTGATGGTTGATTGGTCACTCAGAGGAGAACATTACTGGAATTATTGGATTACTACATTGCTTGTTTGGGGAAAATTGTTGCTTTGTGGGGGACCCCTAAACAATGTCCAGTTACAGTAAAATTTGGCCATGGGGGTCGGGTGCAGAGAGGATTGGGTGGCGGTCGAGGGCGGGTGGCCCGGCGGCCCAGTCCATGCTCACAGCCCCTGGCTGTTGGGACGTGGAATGTCACCTCGCTGGGGGGCAAGGAGCCTGAGCTTGTGCGGGAGGTTGAGAGATACCGACTAGAGATAGTCGGGCTCACCTCCATGCACAGCATGGGCTCTGGTACCTAACTCCTGGAGAGGGGCTGGACGCTTCATTTTTCTGGCGTTGCCCACGGGGAGAGGCGGAGAGCTGGGGTTGCATTGCTTATTGCTCCCCAGCTCAGTCGCCATGTGTTGGAGTTCACTCCGGTGAACAAGAGGGTCGCGTCCCTACGCCTTCGGGTCGGGGACAGGTCTCTCACCGTTGTCTCGGCCTACGGGCAGAGCGGCGGTGCAGAGTACCCGACCTTCCTGGAGTCCCTGGGAGGGGTACTAGATAGCGCTCCGACTGGGGACTCCATTGTTCTCCTGGGGAATTTCAACGCCCATGTGGGCGGCGACAGTGAGACCTAGAGGGGGGTGATCGGGAAGCATGGCCTCCCTGATCTGAACCCGAGTGGTGTTCAGTTGTTGGACTTCTGTGCTAGTCACAGTTTGTCCATCACGAACACCATGTTCGAGCACAAGGGTGTCCATAAGTGCACGTGGCCGGAGGTCAATGATCGACTTTGTAGTCGTATCATCTGACCTTCAGCCACGTGTCTCGGACACTTGAGTAAAGAGAGGGGCAGAGCTGTCGACCGATCACCACCTGGTGGTGAGTTGGATCCGCTGGGAGGGGAGGAAGCCGGTCAGGCATGGCAGGCCCAAACGTATCGTGAGGGTCTGCTGGGAACGACTGGCAGAACCCTCTGTCAGGGAGGTCTTCAACTCCCACCTCCGGGAGAGCTTCTCCCAGATCCCGGGGGAGGTTGGACACATGGAGTCCGAGTGGACCATGTTCTCCACCTCCATTGCTGATGCGGCCGCTCGTAGCTGTGGTCGCAAGGTCTCTGGTGCCTGTCGCGGCAGCAATCCCTGAACCCGGTGGTGGACACCGGAAGTAAGGGATGCCGTCAAGCTGAAGAAGGAGTCCTACTTATCTCTGTTGGTAGGTGGGACCCCAGAGGCAGCTGACAGGTACCGGCAGGCCAAGTGTGCCGCAGCCCGTGCGGTCGCAGAGGCAAAAACTCGGGTCTGGGAGGCTATGGAGGAGGACTATCGGTCGGCCTCGAAGACATTCTGGCAAACCGTCCGACGCCTCAGGAGGCGGAAGCAGCTCTCCACCGGCACTGTTTACGGTGCGGGTGGAGAGCTGTTGACTCTGACTGGGGATGTTGTTGGGCGGTGGAAGGAGTACTTCGAGGATCTCCTCAATCCCATCGTCACGTCTTCCGAAGAGGAGGCAGAGACTGGGGACCCAGAGGTGGACTCATCCATTACCCAGGCAGAAGTCACCGAGGTGGTTGGAAAGCTCCTCGGTGGCAAGACTCCTGGGGTGGATGAAATCCATCCTGAGTACCTTAAGTCTCTGGATGTTGTGGGACTGTCTTGGCTGACACGCCTCTGCAACATCGCGTGGCGATCGGGGACAGTGCCTCTGGATTGGCAGACTGGGGTGGTGGTCCCTCTGTTTAAGAAGGGGGACCGGAGGATGTGTTCCAACTATAGGGGGATCACACTCCTCAGCCTCCCTGGTAAGGTCTATTCCAGAGTACTGGAGAGGAGAATTCGACCGATGGTCGAACCTCGGATTCAGGAGGAGCAGTGTGGTTTTCGTCCTGGTCGCAGCACACTGGACCAGCTCTACACGCTCCATTGGGTACTCGAGGGTTCATGGGAGTTCGCCCAACCAGTCCACATGTGTTTTATGGATCTGGAGAAGGCGTTCGACTGTGTCCCTCGGGGCACCCTGTGGGGAGTGCTCCGGGAGTACAGGGTCCGGGGTCCTTTGCTAAGGGCTATCCGGTCCCTGTACGACTGCAGCAGGAGCTTGGTTCGCATTGCCGGTGGTAAGTCAAACCTGTTTCCAGTGCACATTGGCCTCTGCCAGGGCTGCCCTTTGTCACCGGTTCTGTTCATTATTTTTATGGACAGAATTTCTACGTGCAGCCAGGGTGTAGAGGGGATCTGCTTTGGGAACCACAGAATTTTGTCTCTGCTGTTTGCGGACGATGTGGTTCTGTTGGCTTCGTCAAATCAGGACCTTCAGCGTGCACTGGGGCGGTTTGCAGCCGAGTGTGAGGCGTCCGGGATGAAAATCAGCACCTCCAAATCCGAGGCCATGGTTCTCGACCGGAAAAAGGTGCTTTGCCCTCTTCAGGTCGGTGGAGTGTCCTTGCCTCAAGTGGAGGAGTTTAAGTATCTCTGGGTCTTATTCACGAGTGAGGGACGGATGGAGCGTGAGATCGATAGACAGATCGGTGCAGCGTCTGCAGTGATGCGGTTGCTGTATCGGACCGTCGTGGTGAAGAGAGAACTGAGTAGGGGAGCAAAGCTCTCGATTTACCGATCGATCTACGTTCCGATCCTCACCTATGGTCATGAGATTTGGCTCATGACCGAAAGAACGAGATCGCGGGTACAAGCGGCCAAGATGTTTCCTCCGCAGGGTGGCTGAGCGCTCCCTTAGAGGTAGGGTGAGGAGCTCGGTCACTCGGGAGGAGCTCGGCGTCGAGCCGCTGCTCCTCCACGTTGAAAGGAGTCAGTTGAGGTGGCTCGGGCATCTTTTCCGGATGCCCCCTGGACGCCTCGCTGGAGAGGTGTTCCGGGCACGTCCCATTGGGAGGAGGCCCCGGGGAAGACCCAGGACACGCTGGAAGGATTACATCTCTCGGCTGGCTTGGGAATGCCTTGGGGTTCCCCCGGAGGAGCTGGGGGAGGTGTGTGTGGATCGGGAGGTCTGGGCGGCTTTGCTTGAGCTGCTGCCCCCGCGACCCGACTCCAGATAAAGCGGAAGAAAATGGATGGATGGATGGATGGATGGATACTTAGGTCAACCATTCTCAAAGGGCAAATTAAACTTCACTGAAGCCATGGGTGTTGTTGGAAGCAACACCCACCACCACACAAACATTACTTTGTTGCTTTTCTGGGGCTTTTACAACTGCCTGAGTTCATTAATAGAAAACTTTATTCTCCATCAAGCTCCTTTGAGTTGTTGAGGGCCTTTTTTTCCTTAATTTTCACCACAATTTCTCAATCAAATTGAGATCCAGACTGGTTTATCGGCTATGTCACTGAGATGATTTGGTTTTTTTTTGTCGGAAACACTCTTTGCTCGGATGCAATTTCATTTCTGCACACAAACCTACTTTCAATTTATGGAATGTGACAACTGTCCAAAATGGGACAGTACACAGGTGCATTGACTGTTGAGGTGTATGACTGCTATCTTCCTCAGACCTTAACTGAGCATGCAGTCACATATCATTCATTCATTCATTCATTTTCTGCCACTTATCCAGGTCTGGGTTACAGAGGGATACCATAAATGAGTTAGGTTCACATTTTGTCGTGTCTCTGGTGTTGTTTTTCTGCTCTTTTCGTTGTTTTAATCCTTCCATCAGTGTGTATCTTATTCGATATTCAGTACTTAGCTGTTCTCTGAATAAATTCTTTCCCCTTGCGGTCTTGTTTTGAGAATTCCCATTACAGATAATTCCGTATTCCTTGTGTATTTGCTTGGTTTTACTTCCTATCTCACAGGCACTCAGTTTTCCGGTTTCATGTGCACGTTCATTTCCCAGTTAACTGAGTCACACACTATTTAACAGTCACAGCCCTTCATGCTTGTGCCAGATTGTCTCGCTCCTGTGCTTGTTCTCTCACATTCTCCTACCAGTTTTTCAGTTGCTGAAGTGCATTACCTTCCAGTATTTGTCAAGTCTTGCCTGCCATGTTTGATTGTTTGATTGTTCATCTGATATGTTTAGTAACAGCTCGGACCATCAGCCTGGTTTTCTTATTTACCTGATTACTAACTCCATTACGGGCACTTTTGTCTTTTAGACTGCCTTCCTCATTGAACTGCTGCAAATAAAAAGCTGTTTGCATTTTAAATCAGTGGGGTTCGCTGCTCAGGACTCTTTGTCTGTGCCATCCTCATAGCAATTTGTTTTTTTTCTTGCAGATTTATGGTTTATCACTGAATAGTACTTGAATCATCCACAGTCTATAATGATTAGCCCACTGCAGCCTTTGTTTCTTTTGAATAGTGTTAGTTTTTACAGCCTTACTTTATATAAATTCCATTTTGCTCAGCTGATTTCTTATGGTTCTATTATAAACATTGACTCCTGTTTACACCCATTTGTTTTTCATTAGTTTTGTAGATTATTTTCTATTTTCAAGGCTTTATTATTTTGAGTTTTGTATCCTGACACACTAATATACCCATATGGTTTTTTATAACCTGAATGTCATGTGTGGGTGTATGTACTGGTGCCGTGGGTCTCTATATACACCTTACTATGGAACCAACCTGGGTTCTAGATGACAACTGCAAATTCAGACACCTGGTGCATCCTCAGCTCTTGAAAGAATCCATCTGTCTTTCATAGCCAAGTGAAACGTGGGTGTTCCAGCACCCTTGATGAACCTGTGCTGTGGATCATGCCTGGAAATATGCGCTACATGGCCACAATGTCCCAGCTGATGATCCAGACAATGCAAAAGTTATGCCTTATCTGAGCGTCCCAACAGTTCATTTGACACAAAGTCTTTCCAGTGATATCCAAGAATAACAAGAAGACACCTCATACCAAAGACACCCAGTCGTCGCATTACGTCACTGATTAGCGTCCAACTCTCACAACTGTACTGTAAGATAGGAAGCATCAGGACCCTAAAGATATCAGCATCACCAACCATCTCTGTCCAGAGACCTGAATCCCTAACCTTTTTCCAGGTGTCTCTCAACTTGATGATGACCCAGGGACACGAATGTCACTATCAAGATGACTGAATCTCTCCACAAGTAAAATTTAATACAGATTTTTTTCTGGGCATGATCCAGCATAATGTGTTTGAAAGCAACTTTCAAGATGTGGGATGGATTAGTTGCCTGCCTGGGTGGTTGCCATCCAGATCCAAAGGCTGTTCCTAATAATCCTACATCCGTCTGCATGGTTTCTATTTCAGGCTTGCTTCAGTTGTTTAGTAGTCTTGTTAACAGCCGAGCAAACAGTCACAAGGAATGACATTAAATTCCTTTTATGCTGTGCAGTTTATTGAAGAGGTCATTTAACATGCTCCACTCTGCCTTCTGCTAATGACATGGCTCGTTGATTTATTGATCACTAAGCTGTCACTGCAGTCTGATAACTTCTTTCACACTGACACAGGAAGAAACACAGAGCCCTGAAGCATCAACACAAATATTTATTACATATCAACAATCATTGGGATTAAACTATATAATGTGTAGGGCACTGTGGATTAGTGGTTAGCACTGTTACCTCACAGCACAAAGGTCCTGGGATTGCTTCCTGGCTGGTCCTTTCTGTGTGGAGTTTGCATGTCCCTTTCATGTTCACGTGGGTTCCCTCTGGGTGCTCTGGCTTCATCCCAGTTCTAAAGACATGCAGGTTAGTTGAACTGGAAACTTTAAGTTGACCGTAGGTGTTCATGTGTGAATGAGTTTGTTTGTCTATATGTGGCCCTGCGACAGACTGGCGTCCTGTCCAGGGGATACCCCGCCTCTCACTCTGACTACTGGGATAGGCTCCAGCCCCCCTAGGATTTGAGTAAGTGGATATAGAAAATGAATGTACTGCATAAATATACACTAGTATTCTGCATACCTATTCATTAACATTTCTAACTCCACTGAGGTAAAATAATAGGACTGAGCTTTTATTTCTGCTGTTGTCATGGTGAATGATGTTTCATTGATGTGAGATTTATGTGTCCTCATCCACGTGCTTTGCTCAGGGTTAATTGTACTCTGGGTTGAGTGAAGTAACTCATATCATGTTGTGAAAGTGAATCGTGTTTGAAACAAGTTTGACAGCTCAGAGTTACTCAACCCAGAGTTTAGGTTTGCGCTCAGGCTTTGTTGATCCTGCTGTCTGAAACAGATCCCTGGTTTCTACTGGAAGAATTAAAACTGTTACACGAGTGAATTCTTGTTAACAAGGAATTTTTAATCAAGATAACAAAGTCATGTGATAAGAACAAATTACATTTTTTTTTCAGTTAACTTAGAATTTTAAGGCAGCCCTTTCACTTGTATTTTTGAGTTTAAAACATGTATTTTACAGTGTACCAATATTTTGTGATTTTAAAAAAGTTTAATTTAGTTGAAATCACCTACAATTGGCTTGAATATTTCTGTCAATATTAAACATTCGGGAAAGCTACATGTCTTTACTAGTGAGTTCCCTGTTTAGTGCAGTTTTAGGGTCGCTGTGCACTGCACAGCGGGTTTGTTCAGTGCAAGGGAGGATGGCGCAGTGACCAAGGTGCCACTGTAAGATTCACGGTGGTTATTTTGCTTTGTACATTATTCTGTTCTTATTGTCTCCTTTTCTTTGGAGGTGACAAGAACTATGAAAAGTTAAATAAAAAAAATATAGGATTTGAATGGATAGAAATGAAGACGCAAATGCAAAACATAACAAGGGAAGTGAAAAAGCAAAAAAACTCGTAAGATACTTTATCTAAAGTCTGGGTCTTAGTGAAGCTTAAGGCTCGTGGCCGGGGATCACCTTAGTATTTCTTCTGTTTTTCTTGTTGCTTAATGCTGACAAATTATACTGTATTTGTTGTTTTTCTGATGCCTGATTCAGTTTTTTTTCCGCTCTGTTTAAGGTGCAGCTCCATCCATAGATGGAGGTGGTGTCTTCTTCTGCAACCCTCACATGCACCGGCATGGATGCCCAAAATTTCCCGTATATTCGTTTTCTAAATTGTGTCGGTAGCATGGCCCAAGCAGAGGCTCACCCCTTTGAGTCTGGTCTGCTTGAGGTTTCTTCCTCAAATCATCAGACGGAGTTTTTCTTTACCACTGTCACCTGTGTGCTTGCTCTGGGGGTTGGTAAGGTTAGACCTTTCTTGTGTGAAGTGCCTTGAGGCAACTTTGTTGTGATTTGATGCTATATAAATGAAAAAAAAAAATAGTACATTGTGTTAAGATTAAGCAGATCACTGAACCCAGCTGTGAGTGCAGGTGACTCACTAGCCTTGAGCCTCGAAGTACTTTCAGACGTGACACAACAACAGAAATAAAAGTCTTGAATCCGAAACTTAAGTTTGATGTCTTTCTTTACTGGAACTTAAACTCATACAAAACAAAAGGTGAATTCTTAACTCCTATCTACATAATTATCTCTATGCGATGTGACGGTCAAAAGACTGTGATGCTTCTATGGCTTGTGGCTTCTGTTCTGACATTCTTCATGCATCCTGACGGTTTTATATAAAATCAGCAGTCAATCAAATTGCACCACAGTATCTAGTATCTAGGTAAAACTTTACATACTAAATAAATTCTTATATTCATAAATATGCATGCAATAATTCTTATGTTCCTAAATTAACTTAAATTCTGTAAAGTATTCATTCTAAATATAAAATCTAACTACATAAATGTACATATTCCTTAAAACAAAAAATGGCTCTCACATATCCCGGCCCCTAATTGACTAGGCCTTAGAATATCAATTATCAACTTACACTTAAACTCAGAGCCATTACCCTTCTTTACTGCATATCTTACAATCAATCAATCAATCAATCAACTTTTTTCTTATATAGCGCCAAATCACAACAAACAGTTGCCCCAAGGCACAGTTATCATTAAATTTCTTGTCTCTTTTCAGGTAAGTGTGATCTTCATAATCTACAGATAAGTTCTACATAAGTAAGTATGTCTAATCAGATAAGTCTTTCTCTTCTTTCTTCATTCTTCTCCCTGCAATAAACAAAGTTTGGTTATTGGTCTTTGGATGGTGCTGGTCTTCGTCCGGACTTCAGCACTTCTGACTACCCCTCTGGAGTCTGGCATGACCTTGGTGATTCTGCCCAGCATCCAGCAATTCCTGGCCAGGGATGGATCAGCAACAAGGACAACGTCTCCAACCTTGAAGCTTCTTTTCAATCCAAGCCATTTTTGCTGCTCTTGCAGAAGTGGCAGATATTCCTGGGTCCACCTCCTCCAGAATAAATCCGTCATATACTGGATCTGTCTCCAGCGGCGCCGCGCATAGACATCGTCTTTAACAAACACACCAGGTGGCATGCTGGGCTGCGTCTTCATCAGGAGTAGATGATTTGGGGTCAACGGCTCGAGGTCGTTGGGGTCATCTGTGTTGGTGGTAATTGGTCTCCCATTGATGATGCTCTCAACTTCGCACAGAAAAGTCTGTAGTCCATCGTCTAGCGATTGTTGTCTCACGACAGAACGCAGAACTTTTCTCACGGTATGAATTTGACATTCCCAAATACCGCCGTGATGAGATACAGCAGGCGGGTTGAACAGCCACTGCACTCCCTTCTGCTCATAGCTTCATTGATGCGAGACTGGTCCAATTCTTGCAAGGATTGTTTTAACTCTCTCTCTGCGCCGACCAGATTAGTGCCATTGTCGGAACGGATGATTGACACTTGGCCTCATCTGGCTTGGAAACGACGTAGAGCCTTAATACGAGTCCGTGTCGAGGGAGTATGCAACTTCTATATGCACTGCTCTGACTGTCAAGCATGTGAAGAGCACTCTGTAGCGTTTGACTTTGGCCCGTCCTCTTTTTATCTCAAAAGG
The DNA here is from genome assembly GCF_902500255.1 of Thalassophryne amazonica. Lineage (NCBI taxonomy): Eukaryota > Metazoa > Chordata > Actinopteri > Batrachoidiformes > Batrachoididae > Thalassophryne > Thalassophryne amazonica. The sequence goes on along the minus strand of NC_047109.1, from coordinate 56,359,380 downwards.
ACCAAAGTAATCCATGCCTGTGTTGGTAAAAGGCGGTTTGTTGGGTAGCAGTCGGTCTTGTGGCAAGTCTGCCATTTTCTGTTCCCCAGCCTTTGCATGCAGTCTTTTGCAGAGGTTGCACTCTGTGATCATGGTTCTCACTGCTGCATTGGCTCTAGGTATCCAATACCGTTGTCTTAGTCTTGCCAGGACAAGATTTCTGCCGCCGCATCCAGTTTGTAGGTGGATATGGTGGAGAATATGGTAGGCTATTCTGTGTTGTTTAGACAGAAGGACAGGATGCTTGGCCTCCTCAGGCATCGCTGATCTGTTCAGACGGCCCCCTACTCTCAAAACACCATCTTGCAAGTATGGATCCAATTTGAAAATTGGGCTGGTTCTTTTCACATTCTTGTTTCCTTGCTGTAGAACTTTTATTTCTTCAGCACAGGCTTGTCTCTGGCTGTATTTGATCAGCTCCATTTCTGCTCTGGATAACTCCTCAACTGTGAGCAATCTCTTTTCCAGGTTCTTCTTACAGGTGTTCATTTGGTCTTCAACTGTTGGTTTGTGTTTCACTGTGTCATGTTCTGACTCTTTCACAGCTTTCTCTAATTCTTTTCTTTTCTCACTCAGGCACTGTAGTATCTCTTTTAGGCGCAGAATCTAAGCGGTTGCCTTCTTTAGTCTGTACCAGCTGGAGTAATGCTCCACAAGCTGGTTTTCTGGATCTGTGTTGTCGACTAATGGATTTGTGCACGATACAGCAGCTGATGTCTTCACCTCTTCATCACTTTCTGACAGGTAAGTAGACTGTTCAGGTTGCTCTGGCCAGTTGTTTGGCTCACTCAGGAAGCAAGGCCCTTGAAACCAGTTGTCGCTTGACATGAAGCTCTCAATCTTTAAGCCTCTTGAAGCTTGATCAGCTGGGTTTTGAGAGGTGATGACATACTTCCACTGAGCTCTTGTGGTAGCTTCTCTAATGAAAGAGACGCGATTAGCCACAAACGTCTTGAAACGAAGAGCGTCATTTTCAATGTACCTTAGTACAGTCGTACTATGTGTCCAGAAAATGGTATCTGTGACGGGAACTTGAAGTTCTTCTTTCAGCATCCGGTCAACCTTGACTGAGACCATTGCAGCTGTCAACTCCATTCTTGGGATCATAACCTGCTTGAGCGGAGCAACTCAGGACTTTCCCATCAAGAAGCAAACGCATTTCTCTTCTTGCTCATTCGTCAACAGGAGGTATGACACAACCCTGTATCCATCTTGACTTGCGTCTGAAAAATGGTGGATTTGTGCAACCTTGGTGAGTCCGAATGAGCTGGACTTGAAACATCTGCTCATGCTGAGTTCTGACAGCTTGTCAAGGTCTGCTAGCCACTTCTTTCATGTTCGTTGTGGCTTCTCTGAGATTTCCTCATCCCAGCCTGTTTTCTCTTTGCAAAGGTTTCTCAGAATGAGCTTGACGGGTAGGAGTAGTGGCGCCAAAAAACCCATTGGGTCATACACCGAGCTAACAACTGAAAGGATGCCTCATCTTGTGCATGGCTTGTCAGGCAGCTGAATCTTGAACTTGAAGCTATCCGAACTTGTGCACCACTGCACGCCTAACGCTCGTTTGACTGGTAGTTCGTCCTGCTGCAAGTCCAGATCTTTAACTTCAGCTGCTCTTTCGTCGCCAGGGATGGAGCACAGCAAAGCCCTACTGTTGCTTACCCACTTGGTCAAGTGGAACCCTCCACTGGCACACAACTCTGTCAGTTCCTTCACAAGATGCACAGCTTCCTCTTCAGTGGCAACTGATTTCAAACAGTCGTCCACATAGAAGTTGTTAAGGACTGTCTCTGTGGCTTCTGGTGAAGTAGTTGTAGCTGCATCTTGTGCTGTTCTCCTGAGTGCATACGAAGCGCAACTGGGGGATGACGTGGCTCCGAACAGGTGCACACACATCCTGTACTCTTCCACTGGTTCATTCAGATTGCCGCCTGGCCACCAAAGGAAGCGCAACAGATCTGCATCTTCAACTGGAACCCGTACTTGGTAGAACATGGATTCGATGTCCGCCATCAGTGCGACAGGCTCCTGCCTGAACCTCAGCAGCACTCCGATTAGTGTGTTTGTAAGGTCCGGCCCTTGTAGCAGTCTGTCATTCAGCGACACTCCTTGGTATGTTGCCGTGCAGTCAAACACAACCCTCAACTTTTCTTTCTCGGGTGGTACACCCCATGGTGCGGGATGAACCACACTCTTCCATCACTGCGACTCAGCTGCTCATCTGGAACTCTGGTGGTGTAGCCTTTCTCCAGAATGTTGTTCATGAAGCTGTTGTACTCTTGAAAGAAGTCTGCATTTCTGTTAAATTTCCGCTTCAAGGAGTTGAGCCATTGTTCAGCTATACCACGGTTGCATGGCATCTTCACAGAGTCTTCCTTCAGAGGCAGCTTGATGGTGTAAAGGCCATTGGTCAGATGTGCTGATGTCCTCACAGTGTGCATAAACTGCTTGTCATGTTGTGATGGCTCTTGCTTGTCCTCACACCGGCGTTCTGGGAAATCAGCATCATAGTGCCTCAACAACATGTCTTCTATGCTCAAAACAGAGATGCGATTTACTGAGAAACTCTCTCAGCATCATCAGGTTCTTTCTCTTGGCATCTGCTGATGGGTCCATTGACTACCCACCCAAGCAGTTTTCACGGCGTACGGTCCGTCGTTTCGGCTGTTAATAATCTCCCATGGCTCCATAGCCTTGTGAGCGTTGGAACCAATGAGAAGGCCGGTCTCTGATTCCAGTTTTGGAAGGTGGACTCGGCTCAGGTAAGACCACTTCTCCAAATCTGTCTTCTGTGGTATGTTGGTTCTCTTTGCAGGTATGTCTGGGTGCGTATACACATTGGGCAGCCTGATGTAGTCTTGTCCATCTAATCCACACACCTCCAGATCTGTTAAGACATAGCTGCTCACTTTCTGTTTCTGTGACATGGTGTTAAGAATGTACTCCGTCTTTCTTCCCCGGATGTTCAGTTTCTTTGCCAAGTCCTCAGTACAGAAAGTCGCGTCGCTTCCTTGATCCAGGAACGCATACGTTTTGGTTACACTTCAGCCCTTCTTGTGTCTTATCTGCACAGGTACGATGGGAAGAATACACGCATTGTTCCCTGCCCCAGTTTGGTCACCTCTTCCACATCCTGTATGACACGAAAGCATTCGTTACTTCAGCCGTACTCGGTGAGCTGTCATCTGCACTGTTCTTTTCTGGTGTGGGATCTTCCTTCACAATGTGCAGGATAGCAGGATGCTTAAAGGAACAATCAGGGCATGAGCTCTTTTTCTTAGAGTCCTTAGACAGGTGGCCTGCTGTAAGACAGCTAAAACAAAGCCCTTGTGACTTCAAGAAGTCAGTTCTCTCGTTCAGAGGCTTATCTTTGATCTGGTTGCACACGTTGAGTGCATGGTTCTTCTTGCAGAGCAAACAGGGACTTTGGAAAGCACTGGCTGACTTAACTGTTTTCTTCTCTGCTTGGCCTTTTGTGGTGCTCTTCTCAGTAGCAGTCACGTTTACAGCGAAGCTGCTTCATTTTGACTCTCTTTTTCCTGAGTTGGACTTCTTCTTTGTGTCTACCTGTTTACCTAAGGTGGCATCCAGGATATCACCAAACAGTGGGTCATTGACAACTTTGGCTTGGTGATACACAAAATCCACCAAGTTGGGGAATCTGGCTCGTTTCCTCGTTCTCTCATAAATGTCGTAAGAATGACCTCTCCATTTCTCTTTCAGCTTAAATGGAAGCTTGGACAAGATGTTCTTCATATTGGTTGGATTATTCATCTCGTCCATGTAGTCCACATCACACACTGTGTTACTGCATCCAATCAGGAACAAGGCCAGGTTTTTTAGTCCTTTCCTGTCATCTGGCTTTATCTGCGGCCAGTCCATTGCTTTCTTGATATAAGCATTGGCAATTGGCAATTCGTCGCCATAATGACGGTCGAGTAATGCTCTGGCTTCTCTGTAAGCCTTGTCTGGTCTCATATGCTCTCACAACTGCGAATGAGTTCAAGGGGTTCCCCACTCGTAAACTGTTCAAGGTAGTACGAGGTCTGTCAATAAAGTATAGGTCCTTTTTATTTTTTTCAAAAACTACATGGATTTCATTCATATGTTTTTACGTCAGACATGCTTGAACCCTCGTGCGCATGCGTGAGTTTTTCCACGCCTGTCGGTGACGTCATTCGCCTGTGAGCACTCCTTGTGGGAGGAGTCGTCCAGCCCCTCGTCGGAATTCCTTTGTCTGAGAAGTTGCTGAGAGACTGGCGCTTTGTTTGATCAAAATTTTTTCTAAACCTGTGAGACACATTGAAGTGGACACGGTTCGAAAAATTAAGCTGGTTTTCAGTGAAAATTTTAACGGCTGATGAGAGATTTTGAGGTGATACTGTCGCTTTAAGGACTTCCCACGGTGCGAGACGTCGCACAGCGCTCTCAGGCGCCGTCATCAGCCTGTTTCAAGCTGAAAACCTCCACATTTCAGGCTCTATTGATCCAGGACGTCGTGAGAGAACAGAGAAGTTTCAGAAGAAGTCGGTTTCAGCATTTTATCCGGATATTCCACTGTTAAAGGAGATTTTTTTTAATGAAAGTCGTGCGGATGGATTGCAGCATCGGCTCGCAGCCGCCGCGACGCTCCGCCCCAGGAAAAACACCTCTGTTGGAAGCCTTAAGGACAAGTTGGAACATGTCCAGCTGTTAAACAATTTCTCATATACTCACTCCACTGAAAGCCATCAAAAGCCGCCTGGATTTTACAAATGGTTATCAACACGGAAGTGTTTTTCCTGTGCCGCCGCACCGCGCCGGCTGCGTCCCGACGCGCGGACCCGTCCGCACGTCTTTCATTAAAAAAATCTCCTTTAACAGTGGAATATCCGGATAAAATGCTGAAACCGACTTCTTCTGAAACTTCTCTGTTCTCTCACGACGTCCTGGATCAATAGAGCCTGAAATGTGAAGGTTTTCAGCTTGAAACAGGCTGACGACGGCGCCTGAGAGCGCTGAGCGACGTCTCGCAACATGGGAAGTCCTTAAAGCGACAGTATCACCTCAAAATCTCTCATCAGCCGTTAAAATTTTCACTGAAAACCAGCTTAATTTTTCGAACCGTGTCCACTTCGATGTGTCTCGCAGGTTTAGAAAAAATTTTGATCAAACAAAGCGCCAGTCTCTCAGCAACTTCTCAGACAAAGGAATTCCGACGAGGGGCTGGACGACTCCTCCCACAAGGAGTACTCACAGGCGAATGACGTCACCGACAGGCGTGGAAAAACTCACGCATGCGCACGAGGGTTCAAGCATGTCTGACGTAAAAACATATGAATGAAATCCATATAGTTTTTGAAAAAAATAAAAAGGACCTATACTTTATTGACAGCCCTCGTATAAGCGATCTTGCTGACTGTCTGTCTTGCTGTCGATAGCGTGCTCAAAAGCTCTTATGAAAGACCTGTACATCAGAGGATCTCCTGTGAATACTGGTATGTCTCTGTGAGGCAGTTGAGTCAGACTCTGTTGTTTGATGAGCATTTCAGTCACTTGATTTTGACGCTGTAGCACTCGGTACAGGTCATCAACGGAATTAGCATTCTGAGTGTTGTCGGTCATTTGCCTGTATGATGCTTGTCCTCTCTGCAAAGAAACAACTGGTGCAGCTGATTTAGGCTCGACATCATGCAGTAGCTTTGCAGCTCCAATATGTCCATAGTCATGGCTAGTAAACTTCTCTTTGCTTTCAGTCACATACTTAGGTTCAGCTTTAAGCCTTGTTACTGGGTTCAGTAAATCATCCATAGACTCCTGAGCGTCTTCATATTCCTCATAAATTTTTAATTTGGCATGTGAAGCGACAAGGTCAGTTTCAATCCGCAACTCTTCCTTTCTTGTTCTCAAGCGCGCTTCTTCTTGCTCAAGCTCTTTTTTCTTTTCAAGGGCTGCTGCTTTTGCTAGCAGTGCTTCATGCTCTGCTTTGAGTTTCAAACGCGCTGAGCTGATGTTAGATTGGTGAGATGCACGACTCCTAACTGAATGAGCCACGGAAATGCTATCCTGTGGCCTAACATCATCTTCCTCCTCATGATAATGTGTTTTCACATTTTCAATCCATTCATATAGTTCGTTTATGAATGCCTTTAGTTTGATGTCTTTCTTTACTGGAACTTAAACTCATACAAAACAAAAGGTGAATTCTTAACTCCTATCTACATAATTATCTCTATGCGATGTGACGGTCAAAAGACTGTGATGCTTCTATGGCTCGCGGCTTCTTTTCTGACATTCTTCCTGCGTCCTGACGGTTTTATATAAAATCAGCAGCCAATCAAATTGCACCACAGTATCTAGTATCTAGGTAAAACTTTACATACTAAATAAATTCTTATATTCCTAAATATCCATGCAATAATTCTAATGTTCCTAAATTAACTTAAATTCCGTAAAGTATTCATTCTAAATATAAAATGTAACTACATAAATGTACATATTCCTTAAAACATAAAAAATGGCTCTAACACCAGCAATAGGAAGCCACACCCCCAGACTAAATGTGCCAGCTTGGTTAAGAATAAGATAACAAAGCGAGCAGACCAGGTCCATGTGAACACTTGATGAGAAAGCCTGCTATGGTGGGTGAAGGCTGGACGTGGTGATGAGGTAGCTTGAACAGAAAGCATGAGATGAATAAATTAGCCAGAGAACCAAACATGACACAACACAAATGTATCTTATCATTAGTTCTGACAAAAACCAACAAAGCAGACAAAATGAACTGGCAAGGACAAACAGAAATCAGGAGGTAATATACTGTGACCAGTGATGACACCACACAAGGAGGGTGTGTGAAGAACAAACAAGAGAATCCATGAAATTGCACTGACATGAATGGAAGCAGGATAAAAGAGACACAGGAGGAGAAACAAAAACACTGTACCACACACAAGGAAAAATCCATAACTGTGAACCATCCCACACTTTTGTTTGTGCAGTTGTTGAGAGAGAGGGATGAGATGAATGTGGTTCAGTCTCTACAGACCGCTGGGCTCCTCAAAGCTGTCCTGCTTTTTATTTTCACCCATGAGTGCTGAATCAGATAACATGTCCAATAAATACAAGTGTGATGAGAATGCTGATGAACCTACGGTTTTCGCTATGAGTTGACTCTCTTGAATGTTTAGAAGCGTGCTCACACTTTCTTCCTGTCAGGCACTATAATGGATTATGCTAACATCAGTCTTTGTTTTCTGCAGGATTTGGTGCCTGAGTGTGTGCGCTGACCCAAATCCAGCAGCAGCAGTGTGGTGGAGCAGGGAACTGTCCGTGGTGCTGAATTCACTAGCCCCCAGAACTTCCCATTGCACACTCATGTGCTTGGGCTGCTCCTGATCGCTCGCATTTCAAGAAGCATCTGATCACATTTTCTGCATTCAAGATGGACGACGATGGATGCTACAGAGACAGCCGCACAGATTTTATCCGTGGCGCAAAGGACATTGCCAAAGTGGCAAAGAAGCAGGTAGGCAAGAAGGTGGGGCGTGGCGTGGACAGAATGGCGGATGAGTACACCAGGCGCTCATATAAGCGTTTTGAGGAGGAAGATGATGATGAAGATTATGCCGGTGTGCCCAGTAACGACGGTGGGTACTACCGCAATGACAGCCGAGCCAATGATGATGAAGGCCACAGCGACTCCACTGAGGGACACGATGAGGATGATGAGATCTATGAGGGCGAGTACCAGGGCATCCCAAGGGCTGACTCGGGCAAAGCTGGCAGCATGGACGGGGTGACGGCTATGCAGGCACAGCAGTTCAGAGATGTGAAGGCCTATGAGGGTGAAAGGAGGAAAGACCAGGAGGAGCTAGCTCAGCAGTACGAGACCATCCTGCAGGAGTGCGGCCATGGGAAATTCCAGTGGACACTCTACTTTGTCTTGGGATTGGCACTGATGGCAGACGGTGTGGAAATCTTTGTGGTCGGCTTTGTGCTGCCTAGTGCGGAGAAGGATATGTGTCTGTCTGAACCTAACAAGGGGATGCTGGGTAAGGTTGTTTTGACATGTTACTCTCTTGCATCCAGAAGGAATGAAACTTTTTTGTGTTTAAAGAAAGGAAATACTTGTGAGATAGTTGTTGATAATGAATGCATAGGACAGTGTTTAATTACTGTATTTTCTGGGCTGTAAGGTGCACTGGAGTATTAGTGGCATCTGCCACTAATATGTACGTTGCACCAATCTCTAAGTCACATTTTTTTAAAACATGGTGTTGCCTCTTTATGCAACAAAAACAAAAATTCATTTAATTAACACATTGTTTATTTACAATACAAACACTGCATTAACAAGCAGAAGCGAACAAGCTAATTAATGTTATTGCACAAGGCACAAAACACAAGCAAACTGCTTCTTGTGGCCATTAGACAGATGATCATAGCTGAGGTAAGTGTGAAGTGTAATTAAATGTTTGAAAACTCTGGACTTTCCTTATTTAAGCTGACTTGTTTTTGCTGTTGTAGTTGTTTTACACAGTCCAAAGAAGTATAAATGTTATGTTCCCTCTTTTCATTCCAGAACATAGAACATGATTTCTTAAATTTACTCATTTTTCTGTTTCTTCCTCTTCTTCTTCTGCGCCAGAGTGTACTGTAAATCACAGTACTTCATTCAGTATATAGCAGCAGCTTGGCCCCGCTGCCTTCTCCAGACACTGGGGTCCTCCACACTGAGGCAGCATTTATTTACTACTGTAATGTAGGCAGTAAATATCATTCACAATGTGCATACACAAGTCAAATAGCAGCAATGTTCTTAATAAAGGTGTCAAATCTGGCTTCAGAAAGTAAAAACCCTTCCATGTGTTGCTTCTACCTGTGCATGTAAAACAGGTGATCTCAATAATTAGTTCATCCACCTGCCTGAAGAGCTGAACTAATTACAATCAGATGGATTATTGGGAAGATGGAACAAATATGTGGCTGGACTTTTACTTTCTGAAGCTGGAGTTTTACACCTCTGGTTATTAAATACTTTTTCTGATCTGTTGTGCTTCTCTCCCATTCTCTCTGTGAGTGGATTTATGTCACACCAGTATATAGCAAGGTTGGGTAGGATTACTTTGAAATGTATGTACATACATACATGTAATCCACATGTATTCTTTCAAAGTAATCCTACCCAACCTTGGCGACCAACACTATCCTCTCCCGTTTGTATTACGTAATATGTTTGACTCGTGTTACAACACTTGGTTTGCTCCTGTCGCTCTATAACCCACCATCCTCATGTCTCCCCACCCCTCATCCTTATTTTTAACTCAGACAGAGCTCTCTTTGCGTCATACCACCAGACAGTTATGAGAGGAACCCGACTCATATTGGTGCAGTCACGTGTTCTGCGTATGCATTTATTGTTGTGTGCACAGCAGCTGCCTCATTTCCACAGTGCTACATAATTCATTAAATGTATAATATCTGCCACACGACAGTCGTGACACCCCTGTTTTGGCAGTTTTCTTTTTTTTTAGTGAGCTCTCCAGTTGCAGGCAGCAGAGAAACTGCTTGTCATTGATTTGCCCTTGTTGTGAAGCTGCATTAATGCAGCATAGCTGACTGTTATTTGGGAGCAAACTGGGGCTCCTGCACGCACCAGTTGTGCCATAGTAGAAGGACATTTTTGAAAAAGTGTTAGATGTGCACTGTTAAGTGGATTTCACATTGCTGAGCATTTGGTGTACCCTGCCTGCAGCCAAATGCTGTGATAAATTTAGGGATGAACCATGAAGCAGGATAAGAGTCTGTGACTCCCCCCGGACAGGAAGCCAGTACATCACAGGTTACCCAAACAGCCAAAGCTGGTACCTAGTTAATCTACATACATTATAATCTCCACTGCAGGTTCAAGCTCAGCACGATTGCAGAGAGTCGATAGATTCAAGAGTGTGTTCAGTGTTATGTACACACACACACACACACACACACACGCACATGTGCACGTCCTCGGATTTCTGCGTAGGTGGTTGCCATGTGGGACTTAAGACTGTTCTGTAGTTTAATGGAAGCAGCAACACGCGGGACCAGCGTGCACTCCGAGAGCTGACCTGAGTACTTCATGTTGCAAATCATCATTCATTTTTGAAGAACTTTGGTAAAATCATTACTTGCATATGTAGTTCTGCCATAATGATGGTAAATTTATTCTCTCCCAGCTGTCTTGCTGAGAGACATCACAAAATACCGCTCAGCACATGACATGAGGCAAAATCTTCTTAGCATTAGCATTCTTCAATGTGATCACCCACTTTTACACCCACTGATAAATTTAGGAGCAGACAAGTATAGATAAACAGCAACAGCCGTGGTTATTTTCCCTGTGAAATTATTATTTTTTTTGGGGGGGGGGGGGGGATGTCTCTATGTGTCACTTGGGCAAATTCATGCAGCCACACTACACAGGAACTCTTTTACATCAGTTTTTGTTTTTTGTTGATAGAACTAGTAGAAATCAATACAGTAGGTCATGAGGTAAATTTAACAATAATTGATCATTAACACAGAAAATGAGTAGAATAGTTTTAGATTCTCAGATGTCTGCTGATTCAGTTCTGCAGTTCTGATTCAAGCCTGTGTTCAGCATCCACCAAAATAAATGTCATATACTGGATGTAATGATGTGCTTGAAAAATGATACCAAACATTGTTGCAACATCATTTTTTTGTTGGCGTGGCGGTGAGGATGGAGCGGCAAAATGACAAATATAGTACAACATACCAAATAGTGCTAAATGTGCTAAATACAGCTAGCCACAGTACAGCTACATTTTCCCTGCAGGTAAAAGGCACCTTTAGTTTTCATAATGTGTCATTGACCTTTTGATAAATATGGAACCAGGAACTGAAATTTGCAGACAGAGTGGAGCGTTTTTTTTTTTAAACCACCCGGGTCTGTTTGATTTAATGGCAGCAGAAACCAGGCTTGATGTTAAACATTTCGGTACGTTTTGCCACACATAATTTGAGATGGAAATGAGGGTGTATAAACAGAACTGAGCCTGATGACTCATTTTATACAGTCAGGTCCATAAGAGTTTGGACAGTGAAAGTTTTTTTGTGATTTTTCTCTCTGTACTTCACCACAAGGAGTTGAAATGCAACACTTAAGATATGTTTGTAGTGTAAGAATGTGATTTTAAAGCTATATGGCCTTTCAAATTTCACAAAACTGAGAAATCTTAATTTCTACTGAAATCCAACCATTATAATGTACAGTACATCCAGAAAGTATTCAGTGCTTCATGTTTTCCACATTTTGTGATGTTAAAGCCTTATTCCAAAATGGTGTAAATTACTTTTTCCCCCCTCAAAATTCTACACACAACACCCCATAATGACAACATGAAATTTTTGAAAATATTGCAAATTTATTAAAAATAAAAAACTAAGCAATCACATGCACATAACTATTCACACCCTTTGCTCAGTACTTTGTTGATGCACCTTTGGCAGCAATTACAGCCTCACGTCTTCTTGAATATGATGCCACAATCTTGGCGCACCTGTCTTTGGGCAAGTTCCTTTCCTCTTTGCAGCACCTCACAGGCTCCATCAGGTTGGATGGGGAGCGTCAGTGCACAGCCAATTTCAAATCTCTCCAGAGATATTATCTTTTCCTTCATCGCCGTCATGCAGATTAACTACGGGAGAATGTGTACACATGCGTGAGGCTTTGAGATTGCTTGTTACCATCTTACACTAACATCCATAAGATTTCTTGTAGATCATAGCATCTGATCCCTTGAAATTTTCCCCCTCAGGGGTTGAAATTCTAAATTGTTTTTTGACAGCATTAAGTTTGATCATACGGGCAATATCACATTATGAATCCTTTATCTAAATATTAATAAACCCTTTCACGCTGGGCTTACATACAGTTGCTTTGTGATGCGTCTGGAGTACGATGGAAAATTGCGTAGCTTTGGCATAGTCCCTGTGTAGGCTGTTGTGTCATTGCATGTGGTTGTGGTTCTTAATCAAGCTTTCAGTTGCTTACTTATTGCTCACAGAGGGGAGTATGGCATGTCACTACAGACTGACATGCAGATGGATTTGATACATTATAAAAGTCAGAAGACTTTGAGTTAGTGGACTTTATTAAAGTGCCACAATCGTGAGAGAACTTAAGAAGGTGAAAGTGCTGAGAATCTTCGGCAGGCAATGGCGTGCGGGTTCCGTGCAGGAGGTGTGGAAAGTGGGCATGTCCTCTCACTGGCCATCCATCTGTGAGGGGTTAACGTTGATATGGAAATGTCTTCTCGCTGGCGATTGGTCCGTGAGCAGGAGTTAATGGACTTTATTTAACTTGCCACAATCTTGAGAAAACTGGAGGAGGTGAAAGCAAAGCGGAGCTGCAGTGATGGCACACACGATCCATCTGTAAGTGAACAGTAAATGGTGTCCTCTCACTGTTGATCTGTCCATGAGGAGTGGACATGGACATGTCCTCTGAACGTGGACGCTTGGCTTGAATAAAATCTATCAATCCAGGTATGTACTGATAAACGGATTTTTAACCCTGGTGTGTAGAATTGCAGAGGCTTGGTGTACAGTAGCGGAGTGTTATGTAGACTTAAAAAACCCAGTGGCACTATACCTTTAACCGTCTGGCGTCCGAGGGCATTTTTTGGACAGTTTACTCGCCTGGCATAAATGTTTTATTATTGCTGTTAACAGCTCTCCCTGCATCCCACAATCAAGTTTTATGTAACTATTTTTTCAGGGCAACCTGTGCTTTCAGAATATATATGTTTTTGTTGTGTTTTATAAGTGTAATAAAGGTTTACAATTAAAAATAGGCAAGGAAAAAATAAATTGAAAAATAATTTTCCACACACATTTATTCAAAACACACAGCAAACTATAATAAACAACTGTTTGAGGAGTACAAGATGGCCGATGGCTGGCTCAAAAGTCTGTGGAGTTAACTTTTCAGCAAAAAAAAAAAGAAAAAAAAAAAGAGTAAGTTTCTATCTCATATCATTCAAAAGTTATTTATAATTTAGTAAAGCTTGGTCTTAGCCATCGTATACGACGGCGTCTGCCCCAGAGGGTTAAATTCCAGGGGCTTAACAAAATCACTAGATTAGCCACGTAGGAATTACAGCCATTTTATACATCAAACCCCATTTTCAGAGGAAGAAAGTCATCTGACGCACTAAATATAACTATGATTGTTCTATAATTGTCTTCATTGACCAGGTCCTCCTGTGTAGTTCTGACCTTTCTCAGACTCATCCTTACCCCACAAGGTGAGAGCTTGCATGGAGCCCCAGACTGAGGAAGATTGACAGTCATCTTGTGTTTCTTCCATTTTCTAATAATTGCACCAATAGTTGTTGCCTTCTCACCAAGTTGCTTGCCTGTTGTCCTGTAGCTCACTCCAACCTTGCACGGTCTACAATTTTGTCCCTGGTGTCCTTAGACAGCTCTTTGGTCTTGGCAATGGAGGACAGGTTGGAGTGTGGTTAATTGAGTGTGTGAACAGGTGTCTTTTATACAGGTAACAAGTTCAAACAGGTGCAATTAATACAGGTAAAGAGTGCAGAATAAGAGGGCTTCTTAAAGAAAAACTAACAGGTCTGTGTGAGCCAGAATTCTTGTGGTTTGGTATGTGATCAAATACTTTCATGCAATAAAATGCAAATTAATTATTTAAAAATCATACTTTGTGATTTTCAGATTTTTTTTTTTTTTTTTTAGATTCTGTCTCTCACAGTTGAAGTGTACCTACAATAAAAATTACAGACCTCGCCATTTTTTGTAAGTGGGAAAATTTGCAAAATCGACATTGGATCATATACTTAATGACCTCACTGTAGAAAGCTGTATGAATCTGAGATCTCCAGGTGGAAAAACCAGTATGGTGGATGAAACCCCTGCAAACTAAGTTTGAAAACCCCGTTGTAAGTAAGGCATGGATGTGCACATGCAGAATGTAACTGCCACACCCTGCATTGAGTCTGACTAAAAAAATGCTTATTTGGCCAACAGTAATGTTCGTAGTCAGCTCAGGCTTACATTCAAAACTCAATACGGTTTGTTGGAGCAAAGATCATGATATAGTTTGTATGGTCAGTTAAATGTGGTAGTTCATCTTATCTAACAATCATGTTAAGAACAGCAATCTCAAGGGTTTCTTTTTTTGTTGTTTATTTGCAGTGTGGCCTTCCTCTGTTCAGTGGTGGATATGATTATAACCAATAATATCAAGTAGACTTACAAAAGGAAAAGGACCAAAACAACCTTCTTGTGGCACACAATGTGAAATGTTATGTTTAATGTTTTGTCTGTGGCAAGAACTCCAACTTTTGTCCATTACTGAGAGTTTACAATAGAAATTTTCAGTGAAATTAGAAAAAAAAAATCTCAAGTCGAATGAGATTTGTTAATTATTACAGGATAGGATCTGCTAAACACACACACACACACACACACACACACACACACACACACACACACACACACACACACACACACACACACACACACACACACACACACACACACACACACACACACACACACATTAAAAAAGAATCTTGTAAACCTTGTAGTGGTTTGGGACAGTGCTGCTGTATCAGTTTTCCAGCTCTGTGGTTTGCACGAGGTGCTGTGATGGCTGAGTGGATAAGTCAGCTGATGAGAAGCCGTGTTCTCCTCCAGTGGAGAGGAGCCGCTGCCTCCGGCTCATTCAGAGAGCCCTGTGCGCTCCCGCAGAAAGAAGAAAAAAAGAAACGGCTATTAATAGTGCAAACCCCCCACCCATCTGCCCCCTCCCTCAGACACACACACACACACACACACACACACACACACACACACACACACACACACACACACACACACACACACACACACACACTGGAGGTTGGAGGAGCTCTGTTACTGGACACTCACAGCCCCCACCACCGCTGTCGTTTTCATTTTTCTTCTCTCTCTCCTCCCTTCCCCTCCGTCCTCTCCAAAGCACCATAGTGTTTGAATGACTCCTGCTTCTGTCCATCTCTGCATCTCTTCCTCCATCATTTCTCCCCCTTTTACTCTTGATCCTATTCACCTGTCTGTCTTTGTGGTTTGTTTTTCTTCAACTTCTCCTCCCTCAGTAGTCAGGCAGATAGGTGAAAAAATTGTGGGTTTGTACATAGAAGCATAAAATTTGGCACATGTCTAGACCATGGGACTAGTAAAGGAAATAGCTATGGAGCCACTTTAAATAAAGCCTGTGTCAGCTTTGGCAGCCATTTTCCAAAATGGCTGTCAAAAGGGCGTTGACATAAGAAAATGTCTTTTATGATGAAACAATCATTATTATTTAGACAATCCAAATCATCCAAATAACACCCTTTAATGCTACATCATGAACATAAAGTGTATAAAGCATCCTTCCTCCTTAATTCCAGTGGGCGTACATTGGTGTAGGACTCAGGCAGCTGAGCCAGTGTCTTGGTAAATGCTGTCTCTTCAAGGATGCAATGTTCCCTGCGAACAGTTTCAGGATTCTGGAGAGTGGGGTACTGGAACAAAGAGGTTCCTGTGCTATGGAAGGAATCTGTTGCAGTCATAGAGCTGGGATTGTGGTCTATGTTATCAAGGGCTGCTGTTGTGAATAGCCCCATTTGGCACATTTTCTAACCTTCTCGTTGAGACCAAAAGTGGCTGCCTTATGGAGTGTGTCTTCTTTGTCATCCTTCCCACAGAAGAAACAGACATCTTGTTGGGAAAGTGTAGGAACACGGACCCACAACAGGGGGCGCAAATGAACGGACAATGGAGGAAGTCAAATAACAACACTTTACTGTTGTGAATAAGCACAACAAACACAACAGATTACAACAATAGACAAAGAAGTCAATTCACAAAATGTGTCACGTGGGCAGGCTCGAAGATAAGAGACGTCTGTCCAAAGCAGAACCGGAACCACACGATTTCCTCCGCCACCGAACCCCGGGAATACTGGAGCCGCCAAGTCCCGAACTCCCAGGTGGCCACTGCCTCCGCGTGTCGAATCTGGTACTGCTGGCGAGGAACAAAAACAGTTAAATGTGGGTGCGTTTGCACCCAGCAACCCGTATGGCGGGAAAACCACCTCCACCTCTCGTCGGAAGAATGTCTGCTATTTAACGCACAAAAGTAACAAAGTGCTAATGTCAAAAAGACAACACAGTCGGCTGAGTACGGTACCTCCTGGGTAGAGCGATATCTCGGCAAAGAGGTGGAGATGTCGTCTTGCTGATATACCACTGCTGATCAGATGATTGGTGACAGCTGTCGTAGGCGAGAAGTGACAGCTGTCACCCCGGCTGCTCCTGTGAGGCGGCAGCGCCCTCTGGTGCCTGGAGCCCGCACTCCAGACAGGGCGCCCTCTGGTGGTGGTGGGCCAGCAGTACCTCCTCTTCAGCGGCCCACACAACAGGACCCCCCCCAACGGGCGCCTCCTGGCGCCCGACCAGGCTTGTCCGGGTGGCGGCGGTAGAAATCGGCCAGGAGGGCCGGGTCCAGGATGAAGCTCCTCTTCACCCAGGAGCGTTCTTCGGGTCCGTACCCCTCCCAGTCCACCAAATACTGGAAGCCCCGGCCCATCCTACGGACATCCAAGAGCCGGCGCACAGTCCAAGCCGGCTCGCCATCGATGATCCGCGCAGGAGGCGGCGCCGGACCCGGAGCACAGAGGGGTGAGGTGTGATGCGGCTTTATCCGGGACACATGGAAAACAGGATGGATCCGCAGTGAGGCCGGAAGCTGAAGCCTCACTGCGGCTGGACTGATGACCTTAAGGATTCAGAAGGGACCGATGTAACGGTCCTGTAGTTTAGGGGAGTCCACTTTCAGGGGAATGTCCTTTGTGGACAACCACACCTCCTGCCCAGGCCGATACGCAGGGGCCGGGGTCCGCCGACGGTCTGCATGGGCTTTTGCCCTCATCCAGGCCTTTAGCAAAGCACAACGGGCGGCGTGCCACACCCGACGGCACTTCCGCAGGTGGGCCTGGACCGAGGGCACACCGACCTCTCCCTCAACCACCGGAAACAAAGGGGGCTGATACCCCAGACACACCTCAAAAGGGGAGAGGCCGGTGGCTGAAGACACCTGGCTGTTATGGGCATACTCAATACAGGCCAAATGGGTACTCCAGGCCGCCGGGTGCGCGGCCGTCACGCAGCGCAGGGCCTGTTCCACCTCCTGATTGACCCGTTCTGCTTGCCCGTTGGTCTGAGGATGATACCCGGACGAGAGACTCACCGTGGCCCCCAGTTCCCGGCAGAAGCTCCTCCAGACTTGCGAGGAGAACTGGGGACCGCGGTCGGAGACGATGTCTGTTGGAATCCCATGCAGCCGGACGACGTGGTGGACCAGGAGGTCCGCTGTCTCCTGGGCAGTCGGGAGCTTCGGCAGGGCCACGAAGTGGGCCGCCTTGGATAATCGGTCCACTATCGTGAATATGGTGGTGTTGCCCTGGGACGGCGGGAGGCCCGTGACAAAATCCAGGCCGATGTGGGACCAGGGGCGATGAGGCACAGGCAGCGGCTGGAGCAGTCCCGATGCCCTGCGGTGGTCAGCCTTGCCCCTGGCGCAGGCCTGGATATAATCCCGGACGTCGGCCTCCAGGGACGCCCACCAGAAGCACTGCCGGACAACTGCCACGGTCCTACGCACCCCTGGATGACAGGAGAACTTGGAGCCGTGACAGAAGTCCAGGACTGCAGCCCTGGCCTCTGGTGGGACGTAAAGTTTGTTCTTCGGCCCAGTTCCGGGATCCGGGCTCCGTGCCAGGGCCTCCCGGACGGTTTTCTCTACGTCCCAGGTGAGGGTGGCCATGATAGCGGACTCCGGGATGATAGGTTCCGGTGGATCCGACAACTCCATTTTGACTTCGTCTTCATGCACCCGGGACAAGGCATCCGATCTCTGGTTTTTGGTCCCGGGGCGGTAGGTGATCCGGAAGTCAAAACGGCCGAAGAACAGTGACCAGCAGGCTTGCCTGGGGTTCATCCGCTTGGCGGTCCTGATATACTCCAGGTTCCGGTGGTCAGTGAAAACCGTGAATGGCACGGACGTTCCCTCCAACAGATGTCTCCACTCTTCAAGAGCCTCTTTCACCGCAAGGAGTTCTCGATTGCCGACGTCATAGTTCCGTTCAGCCGGGGTCAACCTGCGTGAAAAGTAGGCACACGGGTGAAGTACCTTATCGGTCTCTCCGCTCTGGGACAGCACGGCTCCTATCCCTGAGTCAGAGGTGTCCACTTCAACCATGAACTGGCGGCTAGGGTTGGGCTGCACCAAAACTGGCGCAGTAGAGAACCATCGTTTCAACTCCTTGAACGCGGCTTCGCACCGATCCGACCAGGTGAAGGGGACTTTTGGAGAGGTCAGGGCTGTCAGGGGGCTAACTACCTGACTGTAGCCCTTAATGAACCTCCTATAGAAATTAGCGAAGCCGAGGAACTGTTGCAGCTTCCTACGGCTTGTTGGTTGGGGCCAATCTCTCACCGCCGCAACCTTGGCCGGATCAGGGGCGACGGAGTTAGAGGAGATGATAAACCCCAGGAAGGACAAAGACATGCGGTGAAACTCGCACTTCTCGCCCTTCACAAACAGTCGGTTCTCTAACAACCGCTGCAGGACCTGACGTACATGCTGGACATGGGTCTCAGGATCCGGAGAAAAGATGAGAATATCGTCCAGATATACGAAGACGAATCGGTGCAGGAAGTCCCGCAAGACGTCATTAACCAAGGCTTGGAACGTCGCGGGGGCGTTGGTGAGGCCGAACGGCATGACCAGGTACTCAAAGTGACCTAATGGGGTGTTAAATGCCGTCTTCCATTCATCTCCCTTCCGGATCCGAACCAGGTGATACGCATTTCTAAGATCCAGCTTAGTAAAGATTTTGGCTCCATGCAGGGGGGTGAACACGGAATCTAACAATGGCAACGGGTATCGGTTGCGAACCGTAATCTCATTCAGCCCCCTGTAATCAATACATGGACGAAGTCCGCCATCTTTCTTGCCCACAAAAAAGAAACCTGCCCCCATCGGAGAGGTGGAGTTCCGGATCAGCCTGGCAGCTAATGAGTCCCGGATGTAGGTCTCCATTGATTCGCGCTCAGGTCGTGAGAGGTTGTACAGCCTGCTGGACGGGAACTCAGCGCCTGGAACCAAATCAATGGCACAATTGTACGGACGGTGCGGGGGAAGGGTGAGTGCCAGATCCTTACTGAAGACGTCAGCAAGATCGTGGTACTCAACCGGCACTGCCATCAGATTGGGAGGGACTTTGACCTCCTCCTTAGCCTGTGAACCGGGAGGAACCGAGGATCCTAAACACCCCCGATGGCAGGTTTCGCTCCACTGAACCACCACCCCAGACGGCCAATCAATCCGGGGATTGTGCTTCAACATCCATGGGATGCCCAAAATCACGCGGGAGGTAGAAGGAGCTACAAAAAACTCAATCTCCTCCCGGTGGTTTCCAGACACCACCAGAGTTACTGGTTGTGTCTTGTGTGTGAGTAAAGGGAGGAGGGTGCCATCTAGTGCCCGCACCTGCAACGGCGAAGGAAGCGCCACCAGAGGGAGCCCTACCTCCCTTGCCCATCTGCTGTCTAGCAGATTCCCTTCTGACCCCGTGTCCACCAGTGCTCGGGCTTGAAGGGTTAAATCCCCGCTCAGGATTGTGACTGGGAGTCGTGTGGCAATTTGTGTGTGTCTCACTTGAATGTTTTGACCCCCCCTTAGCCCAGTCTCTAAGGGCGAGTGTTGTCGTTTTGGCCGTTTGGGGCAGTTTCTCTGTGTGTGCTCAGTTGAGCTGCAGAGAAAACACTCTCCACAGATCAGCCTCCCCATTTTGGCCCTGTGCGTTTCCCTAACAACGTCAGCAGGGGGAGCTGTTGCCCCACAAAGCGCTGCGGCTGTGGAGCGTGGGGAGGGCGGCCGCTTTTCGAACCCAGAAGGGAGAGGGGCGGCGCGTATCCGGTCACGTCCTTCGCCTCGCTCCCGACGGCGTTCCTCCAACCGATTGTCTAACCGTATAACGAGATCGATAAGCCCATCTAAATCCCGCGGTTCCTCCTTAGCTACCAGCTGCTCCTTCAGAACCAACGACAGTCCGTTTATGAAGGCGGCGCGGAGCGCAACGTTATTCCAGCTAGACCTCGCAGCCGCGATGCGGAAGTTGACTGCATAAGCGGCTGCGCTCTCGCGTCCCTGTCTCATTGACAGCAGCACGGTTGAAGCGGTCTCTCCTCTGTTAGGGTGATCAAACACTGTTCTGAACTCCCCCACAAACCCAGTGTATGCTGATAACAACCGTGAGTTCTGTTCCCAGAGCGCCGTAGCCCAGGCGCGTGCTTTACCCCGAAGCAGAGCAATCACATAAGCTATTTTACTAGCATCTGACGCGTACATGACGGGACGTTGTGCGAAGACGAGCGAACACTGCATAAGAAAATCCGCGCACGTCTCCACACAACCTCCGTATGGCTCAGGAGGGCTTATGTATGCTTCAGGGGATGGTGGGAGGGGTTGTTGAACCACCACTGGAATGTTTATATCCAGCACAGGGTCGGCAGGAGGACGAGCTGCAGCAGCGCCCTGAGTGCTCGCCGCCATCTGTGTGGAGAGAGCCTCCACCCTGCGGTTCAGGAGGATGTTTTGCTCAGTCATTTGATCCAACCGAGCCGTAAAGGCGGTGAGAATGTGCTGCAGCTCACCAATCACGTCTCCTGTAGACGCGTGCGCTCCCTGCTCTCCCATTGGTCGTTCAACAGTCGGGTGACGCCCCTCGGAGTCCATGACGCTATCCTGTTGGGAAAGTGTAGGAACACGGACCCACAACAGGGGTCACAAATGAACGGACAATGGAGGAAGTCAAATAACAACACTTTACTGTTGTGAATAAGCACAACAAACACAACAGATTACAACAATAGACAAAGAAGTCAATTCACAAAATGTGTCACGTGGGCAGGCTCGAAGATAAGAGACGTCTGTCCAAAGCAGAACCGGAACCACATGATTTCCTCCGCCACCGAACCCCGGGAATACTGGAGCCGCCAAGTCCCGAACTCCCAGGTGGCCACTGCCTCTGCGTGTCGGATCTGGTACTGCTGGCGAGGAACAAAAACAGTTAAATGTGGGTGCGTTTGCACCCAGCAACCCGTATGGCGGGAAAACCACCTCCACCTCTCGTCGGAAGAATGTCTGCTATTTAACGCACAAAAGTAACAAAGTGTTAATGTCAAAATGACAACACAGTCGGCTGAGTACTGTACCTCCTAGGTAGAGCGATATCTCGGCAAAGAGGTGGAGATGTCGTCTTGCTGATATACCACTGCTGATCAGATGATTGGTGACAGCTGTCGTAGGCGAGAAGTGACAGCTGTCACCCCGGCTGCTCCTGTGAGGCGGCAGCGCCCTCTGGTGCCTGGAGCCCGCACTCCAGACAGGGCGCCCTCTGGTGGTGGTGGGCCAGCAGTACCTCCTCTTCAGCGGCCCACACAACACATCTTTTGTCACTGCTTCATGTTTTGCAGTTTGCTGAGTGAACTTCTTGGAAGCACCTGAACTAGATTCACTGGTATTCTCAGAATGTCTCCTTTCTGCGCGCTCTAGCCTTGAACTGTTGAATTTTGCTTGGCAGGATTTGTGCCACCTGGCCAAGTGTTTCAACATGGTAGCTTCTATGCCTTCACCATCATCAAGGCAGCTAAGGTTAAATGGCATGGGCATAGCTTGCAGTTCATCAAAACGTATGAGGTTTTTTGACATAGTAGCATACCCTTGACCAACACGAACATCAGTTTGTTTGCTTTCAGCTGGGCACTGCATTGTTTCTTGAGTTACTGCTTGGCAAAGACAGCACAATGTCCAGTCAGTTACAGGCAGTGTCTTCTGAGAGGGACCAGCCTGCTGTGGATCAACAAACGTATACACCTTGGTTTTGGACATGGCTGTCTGTGGACATGTACCACCACCAATTAAGAATCAACACCTGACTACACTATACAGCTATACCTGGGGATGGTTAGAGGAAACCTGCAAAAAACAAGGGATTATTTGGATTATTAATTTGCATAAATGTAAGTGACCAGATGTTCTTACCAATATCCTTATCCTAAGCACCAGATGTGTCAAGCACTCCTCCTGCTTCACCTCGCTGGCCGTAAATTGTGACATTTTGCTGAGGCAGCATATATTTTGGACACAGCCAGGCATATGATGGACCCACAATAGTCTTTGCATCATAAGGAAGTAATCTAAGGGTAGATAGCAACCACAAAACTCTCTCATTGCATTACAAATTCTATTTTATTATTATTGCCTATGCTTATTAGCCGCCATTTTGAAAAATGTCTGCCAAAGCATACTGAGGCCTAATTCTGTGGCTCCATAGTTGAAACGTTAATTAGGGCCATGGTCTAGGCATGTGCCAAATTTCATGCTTCTATGTAAAAACCCACAATTCTTTGCTGGATTTCACATATCTGCTAGACTAGGTGAAAGATACATCTTGCGGATGCGCTGGAACACATCATCAGTGATGTAACCTGGGGTCATTGGTTGTTTCGGGTCTTTCAACATCAGACACCCTCGCCCAGGCGACCCGACCGGGGTTGATCAGACCCCAGCCTGTGTCCCAGCAGCGTTAGCCCACAGTTCAGCCCTCTTGATCCATAGCCACCTTGTGGCTTTCTCTGCGGCTTCAGCTGCGGATCTAATAGCCTTCCTCTTTGCCTCCCCAGTGAGGCCCAGCAGCTTGAACACTTTGCTGACTGAACGCCCTGCAAAACCTTGGCAACCCACCTCCAGAGGTTCATAGCAAGTTATCCAGCCCTGCCTCCTGCACTCTTCCACCAGCTCCTGGTACTTGGCACGCTTCCTCTTGTTGGCCTCGTCCATAAGCTCTTCCCAGGGCACTGTGAGCTCCAGCATGATCAACTGCTTGGTGGAATCTGACACAATGATCATGTCTGGTTGGAGTCATGTTGCTGTTATCCTGGCTGGGAACTTCAGCTGTTTGCCAAGGTCCACTTCCTGTTGCCAGTCGGTGGCGGAAGTGAGGAGGCCAGACTTTGCCCGTGGCTGAGTGTTGGGCTTCTCTCCGGATCTATGGAACATGATGGTCTTTGGCTTGTGGTGGCCCTTGATGGTGTTAATAGCAGTGGCTAGGCTGTCAGCAATTGCCCTAAGCACCTGGTCGTGGCGCCAGCGATAGCGCCCGTCTCCAAGGGCTTTTGGGCAGCTGCTGAGGAGGTGTTCCAGGGATCCCCGTCCCGAACATCGGGGACAGGATGGTGTTTTGGTTTTGCCCCAGATGTGGAGGTTGGCTGGACTTGGCAACTCCCTTGATTGGGAGCTGCAGGATGTTGCTGGTGCCATACAGAGCAGAACTGCTCAGACTGCGTGGTAGACCAAGCCATCTACGCAGGTAGCTGCTGATCTTTCTCTCCATGGCCTCGACTGTTGTTATGGGTACTGTGTACACCAGCAGAAGCCACAGGATCTGGGACAAGATGGAGTGCTGATAAATCCAAGCCTTGAACCTCCCTGGCAGCTGTGATTTGTCAACCTGGCTCAGCCAGGCCTCGAGCTCTTCACTGGTTTTCTGGATGGAAGCAGAATCTTTAAGGCTGCAGTCAAAGTTCTTCCCGAGGCTCTTAACTACAGTACTTCAAAACATATGTATGATTGCCAAATGGGGAATAATTGCACATCTCTTACATCATTTCTCCTCTTTTGTGCAGTAATTCATTTGAAACCAAGTACATGAACTTGAAAAACAAACATTACATTAGATAATGCAGTTGTTTTTAAACACCATCTGAACAGGAAAAAACAAACAAACAAAAAAAACAAAACAGGACCACTGCGGTCACAGAGCACAAGCCTCTGCCAACAGTAGTTTCTAATTCCACAAATTTTTACCTTGGAAAAATCCTGCGGATTTTTTTTTTCTTTTTCTTTTTTTTTTTTATGAAGTAAAGCGAGCTGTGAGCTTTTCATCCGCTTTTTTTTTTTTTTGTAGCAGCTACGACTCGATGTCACCTCTTAAAGCGCGGTGATAACAGCACACCTGCACTGACCCTTACAAAGACATTTTTATGCTTTTTTCCTCCTTTATTTAGAGCTGAGCTGAGCCGTTCCGTATCTGCACGTTAAAACAGCTGATCCTCCGCGACGCGTCAACAACTAACACTATTTTCCACTCAAATGCACCTAAACTCTCTTTCTGGGGAGTGCATGATGTGAAAATGCAATAAAACTTTCTGACCTGTAAATCTGGTCATGTTTTCTGCATAAATAAATATTATCCATTCTTTGTGCTCAAACGCCAAAGCAGGGGCGAATCCAGATGGAATGGGGGCGTGGGGCAAGGATGTCCCCCCTCACAACACCCCTAGATTAAAGATCCAGTTTTGAAGTCTTTTTTTACTACAACTACTAATACTACTTAAAATAATAATAATTTCGACAAGCAAAATGTTTAGAGAAAATTTAAATGTTAGAAAATGTTAGAAAGAATTTAATAGTTACATTTATTAACAATGTAGGTTAGAAATTACAAGTTTTACTGTTACAGTGCTGTCAACAGTTAAATATGAGGTCAAGAAAGAGGTCTTTATTTTACTTTTATAAAACAAGTATATATTTTCATTGAAGTCAAGAAAGGGTGAATATAAAGTGAGGCGGGGACCACTACGGCCATGACGGTAAGTGAAGGTTAACTTCAGCTATTAATTGATGAACAGCAACCTAACTTGTTCATAAATCAGACATCTGTGTGTGAGAGAGACATTCTGATCTTCTGGTCCGAAGTAAAGTGCTGTCTAACTGGCTCACTCAGATATGAATTAAGGTTGGATATTATTTTCGTTTGTGCTAACTCTGCCAGTCACGTAACCTAGCCTAGCAATGTAACCTGTGCAAATGGTGTGCATGGCTAGCTACCATGATGTTGCCGCCAGGTTGTTTCTTTATTCTATTTGTGTGACGGTCGTGCGTCGGTCATACAAAGTATGCTGTTTTGCACAGTCTGCGGTGCGGTGGCGTGGTATAATGGCGTCCCTGTCTAAAATGTATTTTCCCAAGTCCTGGCATAATTTGTCATACATAACATTTTACTTTAAATTGAGAGTCATTCTCTAAGTTGATTATCAACACAAATTGGTAATAAAATAAATCCTTGATGTTACTTGTAGCTTGTAGTGAGATAGACAACTGTCTCCATCTTGTGGCCTTTTTTGTGTATTGCAGTTTCAAAAGTTCAACCTTTGTATCCAGTCATTGGTCCAGTCATCCAGTCATTTCTTGCTTTATATGATGAATTGTATCACACAAGTAATGCTATATTATTTATAGTATAGCCTACAGTATTTCTATAACAAATGTTTTTATATAATTTCTATTTCTAAATTTAAGTAACAAGGCTGAATGAAATGACGGCTTATTATGTCTAAAAAGTAATGTGACTTACTGTCAATAGATCGTACTTTTGATAAGCCTATGATAACTGTATTTCAGGAGAACTTTTCATAATGCTTCTTATTGTTGTGAAAGTGTAGGAACACGGACCCACAACAGGGGGCGCAAATGAACGGACAATGGAGGAGTCAAATAACACTGTTTTTACTGTTGTGAAACAGGCACAACAAATACAACCGATTACAATATTGAGACTGAGTTCAATTACAACGGTGTCGTGTGGGCAGGCTCGACGATAGGAGACGTCTGTCCAAGTCGAACCGGAACCAACCCGATTTCCTCTGCCACCGAACCCCGGGAATACTGGAGCCGCCAAGTCCCGAATTCCCAGGTGGCCACTGCCTCCGCTCGTCGGATCCGGTACTGCTGGCAAGAAACAGAAACAGTCAGGTGTGGGTGCGGCTGCACCCAGCAACACGGAGGGTGGAGAGTCCACCTCCACCTCTCGTCAACAACAATCAAGGAGTGTAGGAAGGTGAGTACTTATCCAAATGCTGTCCGGTAGTCAGCTGTCCTACAAATAATCAACAAGAATACAATTATAGTCACACGTATGTGTAGGCGGAGATTGTTACCTCTTTGGTAAGGCGATATCTCGGCAAATGAGGTGGAGAATGCCGTCCTGCTGATATACCTCCTTGTTGATTGGGATCAGCTGTCTCCAGTGATGGGTGACAGCTGTCATCCTGGCTGCTCCTGTAAGGCGGCAGCGCCCTCCGGTGCCTGGAGCCCGCACTCCAGGCAGGGTGCCCTCTGGTGGTGGTGGGCCAGCAGTACCTCCTCTTCAGCGGCCCACACAACAGGACCCCCCCCTCAACAGGCGCCTCCTGGCGCACGACCGGGTTTGTCAGGGTGGCGACGGTAGAAGTCGGCCAGGAGGGCCGGTCCAGGATGAAGCCCTTCTTCACCCAGGAGCGTTCTTCGGGGCCGTACCCCTCCCAGTCCACCAGATACTGAAAGCCCCGGCCCATCCGTCGGACGTCAAGGAGCCGGCGCAACGGTCCAAGCCGGCTCTCCGTTGATGATCCGGGCAGGAGGTGGCGCCGGACCCGGAGTGCAGAGGGGTGAGGTGTGATGAGGTTTAATCCTAGAGACGTGGAATACTGGATGAATCCGCAGTGAGGCCGGAAGCTGGAGCCCCACTGCGGCGGGATTGATGACCTTGAGTATCTTGTACGGACCGATGTATCGTTCTTGCAGTTTTGGGTAGTCCACTTGTAGGGGAATGTCCTTGGTGGACAACCACACTTCCTGCCAGGACGATACGTGGGAGCCGGGGGCCTGCCGCCGGTCTGCATGGTTCTTCGCCCTTGTCCGGCCCTTAACAAAGCAGAACGGCGGCACGCCACACCCGACGGCACTTCCGTAGGTGGGCCTGGACCGAGGGCACACCGACACTCTCCCTCAACCACCGGAAACAACAGGGGTTGATACCCCAAGCACACCTCGAAAGGGGAGAGGCCGGTGGCTGATGACACTTGGACTGTTGTGGGCGTACTCGATCCAGGCCAGGTGGGTACTCCAGGCCGTCGGTGGCGCGGCTGTCACACAGCGTAGGGTCTGCTCCATCTCCTGGTGTGGCCCGTTCTGCTTGTCGTTGGTCTGGGGGTGATACCCGGACGAGAGACTGACCGTGGCCCCCAGTTCCCGGCAAAAGCTCCTCCAAACATGCGAGGAGAACTGGGGACCGCGATCGGAGACGATGTCTGATGGTAGCCCATGCAGACGGACGACGTGGTGGACTAGGAGGTCCGCTGTCTCCTGGGCCGTTGGTAGCTTCGGAGGGGCCACGAAGTGGGCCGCCTTGGAGAATCGGTCCACTATCGTGAGGATGACGGTGTTTCCCTGGGACGGCAGAAGGCCCGTGACAAAATCCAGGCCGATGTGGGGACCAGGGGCGATGAGGAACGGGCAGCGGCTGTAGCAAACCCGAGTTTTGCGGTGATCGGTCTTGCCCCTTGCACAGGTGGTACAGGCCTGGATGTAACCCCGGACGTCGGCCTCTAAGGACGCCCACCAGAGAGCGCTGCCGGACGGACTGCCACGGTCCTACGCACCCCAGGATGGCAGGAGAGCTTAGAGACCGTGACAGAAGTCCAGGACTGCAGCCCTAGCTTCTGGTGGGACGTAGAGTTTGTTCTTTGGTCCGGTTCCGGGGTCCGGGTCTCATGTCAGGGCCTCCCGGAACGGTCTTCTCCACGTCCCAGGTGAGGGCGGCCACGATTGCGGACATCCGGGATGATGGGATCTGGGGGATCCGACGACTCCGTTTTGACCTCATCTTCGTGTAACCCGGGACAATCTCCGGATCTCTGATTTTTGGTACCCGGGACGGTAGGTGATCCGGAAGTCAAAACGGCCGAAGAACAGTGACCAGCGGGCTTGCCTGGGATTCAGCCGCTTGGCGGTCCTGATATACTCCAGGTTCCGGTGGTCAGTGAAAACCGGGAATGGCATGGACGTTCCCTCCTCCAACAGATGTCTCCACTCCTCAAGAGCCTCTTCACACCGCAAGGAGCTCTCCGATTGCCGACGTCTAGTTCCGTTCGGGCTGGGGTCAACCTGCGGGAAAAAATAGGCACACGGGTGAAGGACCTTATCGTCTTCCCGCTCTGGGCAGCACGCTCCTATCCCTGAGTCCGAGGCGTCCACCATTCACCACTAACATGGCGACTAGATCGGGCGGCACCAAAACAGGTGCAGACAGAAGGCGCCGGTTCAACTCCTTGAACGCGGCTTCGCACGACCCGACCAGGTGAAGGGGGACTTTTGGTGAGGTCATGGCTGTCATGGCTAACTACCTGACTATAGCCCTTGAATGACCTCCTTAGAAAATTAGCAAAGCCTAGGAACTGTTGAACTTCCTACGGCTTGTGGGTTGGGGCCAGCCTCTCACCCGCCGTAACCTTGGGCCGGATCAGGAGCGCGGAGTTGAGGAGATAATGAACCCAAGAAGGACAAAGACGTTGTGGTGGAACTCACACTTCTCGCCCTCACAACAGCCGGGTCTCCAACAACCGCTGCAGGACCTGACGTACATGCTGGACATGGGTCTCAGGGTCCGGAGAAAAGATGAGGTATATCGTCTAGATATACGAAGACGAACCGGTGCAGGAAAATCCCGCAAAACATCATTAACCACGCTTGGAATGGTTGCGGGAGCGTTTTGTGAGACCGAAGGCATGCCAGGTACTCAAAGTGACCTAACGGGTGTGTTAAATGCCGTCTTCCACTCGGTCTCCCGTCCGGATCCGAACCAGGTGATACGCATTTCTAAGATCAAGCTTGGTGAAAATTTGGGCTCCATGCAGGGTGTGAACACTGAATCCAACAGGGGTAACGGGTATCGGTTGTGAACCGTGATCTCGTTCAGCCCCTATAATCAATGCATGGACGAAGTCCGCCGTCTTTCTGCCCACAAAAAGAAACCTGCGCCATCGGGGAGGTGGAATTCCGGATCAACCCGGCAGCTAATGAGTCCGGATGTAGGTCTCCATTGATTCGCGCTCAGGCCGTGAGAGGTTGTACAGCCTACTGGACGGGAACCACTACCCGGAACCAAATCGATGGCACAATCATACGGATGGTGGGGGGAAGAGAGAGAGCCAGATCCTTGCTGAACACGTCAACAAGGTCGTGGTACTCCACCGGCACCGTCCCCAGACTGGGCGGGACTCTGACCTCCTCCTTAGCTCGGGAGCTGGGAGGAACCGAGGAACCTAGACACACCCGATGGCAGGTCTCGCTCCACTGCACCACTACCCCGGACGGCCAATCAATCCGGGGATTGTGCTTCAACATCCAGGGAAATCCTAAAACCACACGGGAGGTGGCCTGGGTCACAAAAAACTCGATCACCTCCCGGTGATTTCCTGACACCACCAGAGTTACAGGAGGTGTTTTATGCGTGATCGGAGGGAGTAGGGAGCCATCTAGTGCCCGAACCTGAACAGGCGAGGTAAGCGCCACCAGAGGGAGCCCTATCCCTGGCCCATCTGCTGTCCAACAGATTCCCCTCAGAGCCCGTGTGCACCAGTGCTGGGGCCTTCAGGGTTGAGTCCTCATAAAGGATCGTGACTGGGAGTCATGTGGCAATGTGGGTGTGTCCCACGTGAATGTCTCGGCCCACCCCTAGCCAGTCTCTAGGGGCGGGCGTTGGAGTTTAACCGCTGGGGAGTCTCTCATATGGTGCTCTATGGCACCCAAACAAACAAGCTCCGTGGGCCGTCTCCTCTGTGCATCCGGTGCCCTAAATGTTGCCCTACTCGTGTCCATAGCTTCGTCAGTAGGGGGAGCTGTGGTCCCACGGAGCGCAGGGGCCGTGGGCGTGCCCGGCCACGCCCTTCGTCTCGTTCCCGCCGACGTTCTTCTAACCGGTTGTCTAACCGTATGACATGATCGGTGAGCCCATCTAAATCCCGCGGTTCGTCCTTAGCCACCAGGTGCTCCTTAAGAACCAACGACAGTCCGTTTACAAAGGCGGCGCGGAGCGCAGTGCTATTCCAGCCGGACCTCGCAGCCGCGATGCGGAAGTCGACTGCATAGGCAGCTGCGCTCCGACGCCCCTGTCTCATTGACAGTAGCACGGTTGAAGCGGTTTCGCCTCTATTAGGGTGATCGAACACGGTTCTGAGCTCCCTTACAAACCCATCATATGTCAGAAGGAGCCGTGAATTCTGCTCCCAGAGCGCTGTAGCCCAAGCGCGTGCCTCACCGCGAAGCAGGTTATTACATAAGCTACCATGCTAGCATCGGTCGCGTACATGACTGGACACTGTGCGAAGACGAGCGAGCACTGCATAAAAAATCTGTGCACGTCTCCACACAGCCTCCGTACGGCTCTGGGGGGCTTATGTAAGCTTCAGGGGAAGGTGGGGGGGGTCGTTGGACGACCAGTGGAACATCGCTGTTACGCACAGGGTCGACGGGAGGGGAGCCGCAGCAGCGCCCAGGGGGCGCGCTTCCACTTGTGCGGCGAGAGCCTCCACCCTGCGGTTCAGGAGGACGTTCTGCTCGGTCATTAAATCCATCCGAGTCGTGAAAGCGGCGAGGATCCGCTGCAACTCACCGATCACCCCCCCGAGGACGCCTGCGGTCCTGGTCTTCCATTGGCCGTTCAACAGCGGTTGACGCCCTCGGGATCCATGACGTTGGCCAAGATATCCTGTTGTGAAAGTGTAGGAACACGGACCCACACAGGGGGCGCAAATGAACGGACAATGGAGGAGTCAAATAACACTGTTTTTACTGTTGTGAAACAGGCACAACAAATACAACCGATTACAATATTGAGACTGAGTCAATTACAATGGTGTCGTGTGGGCAGGCTCGACGATAGGAGACGTCTGTCAAGTCGAACCGGAACCAACCCGATTTCCTCTGCCACCGAACCCCGGGAATACTGGAGCCGCCAAGTCCCGAATTCCCAGGTGGCCACTGCCTCCGCTCGTCGGATCCGGTACTGCTGGCAAGAAACAGAAACAGTCAGGTGTGGGTGCGGCTGCACCAGCAACACGGAGGGTGGAGAGTCCACCTCCACCTCTCGTCAACAACAATCAAGGAGTGTAGGAAGGTGAGTACTTATCCAAATGCTGTACGGTAGTCAGCTGTCCTACAAATAATCAACAAGAATACAATTATAGCCAACGTATGTGTAGGCGGAGATTGTTACCTCTTTGGTAAGGCGATATCGGCAAATGAGGTGGAGATGCCGTCCTGCTGATACCTCTTGTTGATTGGGATCAGCTGTCTCCAGTGATGGGTGACAGCTGTCATCCTGCTGCTCCTGTAAGGCGGCAGCGCCCTCCGGTTGCCTGGAGCCCGCACTCCAGCAGGCAACCTCTGGTGGTGGTGGGCAGCAGTACCTCCTCTTCAGCGGCCACACAACACTTCTAGTGTTAAATGTATGTGTCCTGGTGCTTGATCGGTTAAGGGACCAAAAAAAAAAAAAAACACACTGTCACAGCAGGCTTACTTTTTTTTCCCCTTCAATACCTGGTGGTGGCCTGGTCTTGGTTAAAAATGCCCGGCCTGAAAAATTTCCCCAGTCCAGCCCTGTCTTAGGTGCATGTCCACTGTGAGAGACATAATCTAAAAAAAAAAAAAAAATCCGGAAATCACAATGTATGATTTTTTAATAATTATTTGTATGTTACTGCTGCAAATAAGTATTTGAAACCTGTGAAAATCAATGTTAATATTTGGTACAGTAGCCTTTGTTGGCAATGACAGAGGTCAAACATTTCCTGTAGTTTTCACCAGGTTTGCACACGCAGCAGGGATTTGGTTTACTCCTCATACAGATCTTCTCCAAATCTTTCAGGTTTGGAGTTTCAGCTCCCTCCAAAGATTTTCTATTGAGTTCAGGACTGGAGACTGGCCAGGCCACTCCAGGACCTTGAAATGCTTCTTACGGAGCCCCTCCTAGTTGCCCTGGCTGTGTGTTTGGGGTCATTGTCATGCTGGAAGACCCAGCCATGACCCATCTTCAGTGCTCTTACTGAGGGAAGGAGGTTGTTTGCCAAAATCTCGCAATATATGACCAATCCATCCTCCCTTCAATACGGTGCAGTTGTCCTGTCCCTTTGCAGAAGAGCACCCAAAGTATGATGTTTCCACCCCCATGCTTCACGGTTGGGATGGTTTTCTTGGGGTTGTTCTCATCCTCTAAACATGGTAAGTGGAGCGATTCCAAAAAGCTCTATTCTGGTCCTCTGACCACATGACTTCTCCCATGCCTCTCTGAATCATCTAGATGGTCCCTCCGGACGGTTTTCTCTACGTCCCAGGTGAGGGTGGCCATGATAGCGGACTCCGGGATGATAGGTTCCGGTGGATCCGACAACTCCATTTTGACTTCGTCTTCATGCACCCGGGACAAGGCATCCGATCTCTGGTTTTTGGTCCCGGGGCGGTAGGTGATCCGGAAGTCAAAACGGCCGAAGAACAGTGACCAGCAGGCTTGCCTGGGTTCATCCGCTTGGCGGTCCTGATATACTCCAGGTCCGGTGGTCAGTGAAAACCGTGAATGGCAGGACGTTCCCTCCAACAGATGTCTCCACTCTTCAAGAGCCTCTTTCACCGCAAGGAGTTCTCGATTGCCGACGTCATAGTTCCGTTCAGCCGGGGTCAACCTGCGTGAAAAGTAGGCACACGGGTGAAGTACCTTATCGTCTCTCCGCTCTGGGACAGCACGGCTCCTATCCTGAGTCAGAGGTGTCCACTTCAACCATGAACTGGCGGCTAGGGTTGGGCTGCACCAAAACTGGCGCAGTAGAGAACCATCGTTTCAACTCCTTGAACGCGGCTTCGCACCGATCCGACCAGGTGAAGGGGACTTTTGGAGAGGTCAGGGCTGTCAGGGGGCTAACTACCTGACTGTAGCCCTTAATGAACCTCCTATAGAAATTAGCGAAGCCGAGGAACTGTTGCAGCTTCCTACGGCTTGTTGGTTGGGGCCAATCTCTCACCGCCGCAACCTTGGCCGGATCAGGGGCGACGGAGTTAGAGGAGATGATAAACCCAGGAGGACAAAGACATGCGGTGAAACTCGCACTTCTCGCCCTTCACAAACAGTCGGTTCTCTAACAACCGCTGCAGGACCTGACGTACATGCTGGACATGGGTCTCAGGATCCGGAGAAAAGATGAGAATATCGTCCAGATATACGAAGACGAATCGGTGCAGGAAGTCCCGCAAGACGTCATTAACCAAGGCTTGGAACGTCGCGGGGGCGTTGGTGAGGCCGAACGGCATGACCAGGTACTCAAAGTGACCTAATGGGGTGTTAAATGCCGTCTTCCATTCTCCCTTCCGGATCCGAACCAGGTGATACGCATTTCTAAGATCCAGCTTAGTAAAGATTTTGGCTCCATGCAGGGGGGTGAACACGGAATCTAACAATGGCAACGGGTATCGGTTGCGAACCGTAATCTCATTCAGCCCCCTGTAATCATACATGGACGAAGTCCGCCATCTTTCTTGCCCACAAAAAAGAAACCTGCCCCCATCGGAGAGGTGGAGTTCCGGATCAGCCTGGCAGCTAATGAGTCCCGGATGTAGGTCTCCATTGATTCGCGCTCAGGTCGTGAGAGGTTGTACAGCCTGCTGGACGGGAACTCAGCGCCTGGAACCAAATCAATGGCACAATTGTACGGACGGTGCGGGGGAAGGGTGAGTGCCAGATCCTTACTGAAGACGTCAGCAAGATCGTGGTACTCAACCGGCACTGCCATCAGATTGGGAGGGACTTTGACCTCCTCCTTAGCCTGTGAACCGGGAGGAACCGAGGATCCTAAACACCCCCGATGGCAGGTTTCGCTCCACTGAACCACCACCCCAGACGGCCAATCAATCCGGGGATTGTGCTTCAACATCCATGGGATGCCCAAAATCACGCGGGAGGTAGAAGGAGCTACAAAAACTCAATCTCCTCCCGGTGGTTTCCAGACACCACCAGAGTTACTGGTTGTGTCTTGTGTGTGAGTAAAGGGAGGAGGGTGCCATCTAGTGCCCGCACCTGCAACGGCGAAGGAAGCGCCACCAGAGGGAGCCCTACCTCCCTTGCCCATCTGCTGTCTAGCAGATTCCCTTCTGACCCCGTGTCCACCAGTGCTCGGGCTTGAAGGGTTAAATCCCCGCTCAGGATTGTGACTGGGAGTCGTGTGGCAATTTGTGTGGTCTCACTTGAATGTTTTGACCCCCCCTTAGCCCAGTCTCTAAGGGCGAGTGTTGTCGTTTTGGCCGTTTGGGGCAGTTTCTCTGTGTGTGCTCAGTTGAGCTGCAGAGAAAACACTCTCCACAGATCAGCCTCCCCATTTTGGCCCTGTGCGTTTCCCTAACAACGTCAGCAGGGGGAGCTGTTGCCCCACAAAGCGCTGCGGCTGTGGAGCGTGGGGAGGGCGGCCCCTTTTCGAACCCAGAAGGGAGAGGGGCGGCGCGTATCCGGTCACGTCCTTCGCCTCGCTCCCGACGGCGTTCCTCCAACCGATTGTCTAACCGTATAACGAGATCGATAAGCCCATCTAAATCCCGCGGTTCCTCCTTAGCTACCAGCTGCTCCTTCAGAACCAACGACAGTCCGTTTATGAAGGCGGCGCGGAGCGCAACGTTATTCCAGCTAGACCTCGCAGCCGCGATGCGGAAGTTGACTGCATAAGCGGCTGCGCTCTCGCGTCCCTGTCTCATTGACAGCAGCACGGTTGAAGCCGGTCTCTCCTCTGTTAGGGTGATCAAACACTGTTCTGAACTCCCCCACAAACCCAGTGTATGCTGATAACAACGTGAGTTCTGTTCCCAGAGCGCCGTAGCCCAGGCGCGTGCTTTACCCCGAAGCAGAGCAATCACATAAGCTATTTTACTAGCATCTGACGCGTACATGACGGGACGTTGTGCGAAGACGAGCGAACACTGCATAAGAAAATCCGCGCACGTCTCCACACAACCTCGTATGGCTCAGGAGGGCTTATGTATGCTTCAGGGGATGGTGGGAGGGGTTGTTGAACCACCACTGGAATGTTTATATCCAGCACAGGGTCGGCAGGAGGACGAGCTGCAGCAGCGCCCTGAGTGCTCGCCGCCATCTGTGTGGAGAGAGCCTCCACCCTGCGGTTCAGGAGGATGTTTTGCTCAGTCATTTGATCCAACCGAGCCGTAAAGGCGGTGAGAATGTGCTGCAGCTCACCAATCACGTCTCCTGTAGACGCGTGCGCTCCCTGCTCTCCCATTGGTCGTTCAACAGTCGGGTGACGCCCCTCGGAGTCCATGACGCTATCCTGTTGGGAAAGTGTAGGAACACGGACCCACAACAGGGGTCACAAATGAACGGACAATGGAGGAAGTCAAATAACAACACTTTACTGTTGTGAATAAGCACAACAAACACAACAGATTACAACAATAGACAAAGAAGTCAATTCACAAAATGTGTCACGTGGGCAGGCTCGAAGATAAGAGACGTCTGTCCAAAGCAGAACCGGAACCACATGATTTCCTCCGCCACCGAACCCCGGGAATACTGGAGCCGCCAAGTCCCGAACTCCCAGGTGGCCACTGCCTCTGCGTGTCGGATCTGGTACTGCTGGCGAGGAACAAAAACAGTTAAATGTGGGTGCGTTTGCACCCAGCAACCCGTTATGGCGGGAAAACCACCTCCACCTCTCGTCGGAAGAATGTCTGCTATTTAACGCACAAAAGTAACAAAGTGTTAATGTCAAAATGACAACACAGTCGGCTGAGTACTGTACCTCCTAGGTAGAGCGATATCTCGGCAAAGAGGTGGAGATGTCGTCTTGCTGATATACCACTGCTGATCAGATGATTGGTGACAGCTGTCGTAGGCGAGAAGTGACAGCTGTCACCCGGCTGCTCCTGTGAGGCGGCAGCGCCCTCTGGTGCCTGGAGCCCGCACTCCAGACAGGGCGCCCTCTGGTGGTGGTGGGCCAGCAGTACCTCCTCTTCAGCGGCCCACACAACACATCTTTTGTCACTGCTTCATGTTTTGCAGTTTGCTGAGTGAACTTCTTGGAAGCACCTGAACTAGATTCACTGGTATTCTCAGAATGTCTCCTTTCTGCGCGCTCTAGCCTTGAACTGTTGAATTTTGCTTGGCAGGATTTGTGCCACCTGGCCAAGTGTTTCAACATGGTAGCTTCTATGCCTTCACCATCATCAAGGCAGCTAAGGTTAAATGGCATGGGCATAGCTTGCAGTTCATCAAAACGTATGAGGTTTTTTGACATAGTAGCATACCCTTGACCAACACGAACATCAGTTTGTTTGCTTTCAGCTGGGCACTGCATTGTTTCTTGAGTTACTGCTTGGCAAAGACAGCACAATGTCCAGTCAGTTACAGGCAGTGTCTTCTGAGAGGGACCAGCCTGCTGTGGATCAACAAACGTATACACCTTGGTTTTGGACATGGCTGTCTGTGGACATGTACCACCACCAATTAAGAATCAACACCTGACTACACTATACAGCTATACCTGGGGATGGTTAGAGGAAACCTGCAAAAAACAAGGGATTATTTGGATTATTAATTTGCATAAATGTAAGTGACCAGATGTTCTTACCAATATCCTTATCCTAAGCACCAGATGTGTCAAGCACTCCTCCTGCTTCACCTCGCTGGCCGTAAATTGTGACATTTTGCTGAGGCAGCATATATTTTGGACACAGCCAGGCATATGATGGACCCACAATAGTCTTTGCATCATAAGGAAGTAATCTAAGGGTAGATAGCAACCACAAAACTCTCTCATTGCATTACAAATTCTATTTTATTATTATTGCCTATGCTTATTAGCCGCCATTTTGAAAATGTCTGCCAAAGCATACTGAGGCCTAATTCTGTGGCTCCATAGTTGAAACGTTAATTAGGGCCATGGTCTAGGCATGTGCCAAATTTCATGCTTCTATGTAAAAACCCACAATTCTTTGCTGGATTTCACATATCTGCTAGACTAGGTGAAAGATACATCTTGCGGATGCGCTGGAACACATCATCAGTGATGTAACCTGGGGTCATTGGTTGTTTCGGGTCTTTCAACATCAGACACCCTCGCCCAGGCGACCCGACCGGGGTTGATCAGACCCCAGCCTGTGTCCCAGCAGCGTTAGCCCACAGTTCAGCCCTCTTGATCCATAGCCACCTTGTGGCTTTCTCTGCGGCTTCAGCTGCGGATCTAATAGCCTTCCTCTTTGCCTCCCCAGTGAGGCCCAGCAGCTTGAACACTTTGCTGACTGAACGCCCTGCAAAACCTTGGCAACCCACCTCCAGAGGTTCATAGCAAGTTATCCAGCCCTGCCTCCTGCACTCTTCCACCAGCTCCTGGTACTTGGCACGCTTCCTCTTGTTGGCCTCGTCCATAAGCTCTTCCCAGGGCACTGTGAGCTCCAGCATGATCAACTGCTTGGTGGAATCTGACACAATGATCATGTCTGGTTGGAGTCATGTTGCTGTTATCCTGGCTGGGAACTTCAGCTGTTTGCCAAGGTCCACTTCCTGTTGCCAGTCGGTGGCGGAAGTGAGGAGGCCAGACTTTGCCCGTGGCTGAGTGTTGGGCTTCTCTCCGGATCTATGGAACATGATGGTCTTTGGCTTGTGGTGGCCCTTGATGGTGTTAATAGCAGTGGCTAGGCTGTCAGCAATTGCCCTAAGCACCTGGTCGTGGCGCCAGCGATAGCGCCCGTCTCCAAGGGCTTTTGGGCAGCTGCTGAGGAGGTGTTCCAGGGATCCCCGTCCCGAACATCGGGGACAGGATGGTGTTTTGGTTTTGCCCCAGATGTGGAGGTTGGCTGGACTTGGCAACTCCCTTGATTGGGAGCTGCAGGATGTTGCTGGTGCCATACAGAGCAGAACTGCTCAGACTGCGTGGTAGACCAAGCCATCTACGCAGGTAGCTGCTGATCTTTCTCTCCATGGCCTCGACTGTTGTTATGGGTACTGTGTACACCAGCAGAAGCCACAGGATCTGGGACAAGATGGAGTGCTGATAAATCCAAGCCTTGAACCTCCCTGGCAGCTGTGATTTGTCAACCTGGCTCAGCCAGGCCTCGAGCTCTTCACTGGTTTTCTGGATGGAAGCAGAATCTTTAAGGCTGCAGTCAAAGTTCTTCCCGAGGCTCTTAACTACAGTACTTCAAAACATATGTATGATTGCCAAATGGGGAATAATTGCACATCTCTTACATCATTTCTCCTCTTTTGTGCAGTAATTCATTTGAAACCAAGTACATGAACTTGAAAAACAAACATTACATTAGATAATGCAGTTGTTTTTAAACACCATCTGAACAGGAAAAAACAAACAAACAAAAAAAACAAAACAGGACCACTGCGGTCACAGAGCACAAGCCTCTGCCAACAGTAGTTTCTAATTCCACAAATTTTTACCTTGGAAAAATCCTGCGGATTTTTTTTTTCTTTTTCTTTTTTTTTTTTATGAAGTAAAGCGAGCTGTGAGCTTTTCATCCGCTTTTTTTTTTTTTTTGTAGCAGCTACGACTCGATGTCACCTCTTAAAGCGCGGTGATAACAGCACACCTGCACTGACCCTTACAAAGACATTTTTATGCTTTTTTCCTCCTTTATTTAGAGCTGAGCTGAGCCGTTCCGTATCTGCACGTTAAAACAGCTGATCCTCCGCGACGCGTCAACAACTAACACTATTTTCCACTCAAATGCACCTAAACTCTCTTTCTGGGGAGTGCATGATGTGAAAATGCAATAAAACTTTCTGACCTGTAAATCTGGTCATGTTTTCTGCATAAATAAATATTATCCATTCTTTGTGCTCAAACGCCAAAGCAGGGGCGAATCCAGATGGAATGGGGGCGTGGGGCAAGGATGTCCCCCCCTCACAACACCCCTAGATTAAAGATCCAGTTTTGAAGTCTTTTTTTACTACAACTACTAATACTACTTAAAATAATAATAATTTCGACAAGCAAAATGTTTAGAGAAAATTTAAATGTTAGAAAATGTTAGAAAGAATTTAATAGTTACATTTATTAACAATGTAGGTTAGAAATTACAAGTTTTACTGTTACAGTGCTGTCAACAGTTAAATATGAGGTCAAGAAAGAGGTCTTTATTTTACTTTTTATAAAACAAGTATATATTTTCATTGAAGTCAAGAAAGGGTGAATATAAAGTGAGGCGGGGACCACTACGGCCATGACGGTAAGTGAAGGTTAACTTCAGCTATTAATTGATGAACAGCAACCTAACTTGTTCATAAATCAGACATCTGTGTGTGAGAGAGACATTCTGATCTTCTGGTCCGAAGTAAAGTGCTGTCTAACTGGCTCACTCAGATATGAATTAAGGTTGGATATTATTTTCGTTTGTGCTAACTCTGCCAGTCACGTAACCTAGCCTAGCA
Source organism: Thalassophryne amazonica (assembly GCF_902500255.1). Lineage (NCBI taxonomy): Eukaryota > Metazoa > Chordata > Actinopteri > Batrachoidiformes > Batrachoididae > Thalassophryne > Thalassophryne amazonica. The sequence goes on along the minus strand of NC_047109.1, from coordinate 56,319,932 downwards.
ATGTAACCTGTGCAAATGGTGTGCATGGCTAGCTACCATGATGTTGCCGCCAGGTTGTTTCTTTATTCTATTTGTGTGACGGTCGTGCGTCGGTCATACAAAGTATGCTGTTTTGCACAGTCTGCGGTGCGGTGGCGTGGTATAATGGCGTCCCTGTCTAAAATGTATTTTCCCAAGTCCTGGCATAATTTGACATACATAACATTTTACTTTAAATTGAGAGTCATTCTCTAAGTTGATTATCAACACAAATTGGTAATAAAATAAATCCTTGATGTTACTTGTAGCTTGTAGTGAGATAGACAACTGTCTCCATCTTGTGGCCTTTTTTGTGTATTGCAGTTTCAAAAGTTCAACCTTTGTATCCAGTCATTGGTCCAGTCATCCAGTCATTTCTTGCTTTATATGATGAATTGTATCACACAAGTAATGCTATATTATTTATAGTATAGCCTACAGTATTTCTATAACAAATGTTTTTATATAATTTCTATTTCTAAATTTAAGTAACAAGGCTGAATGAAATGACGGCTTATTATGTCTAAAAGTAATGTGACTTACTGTCAATAGATCGTACTTTTGATAAGCCTATGATAACTGTATTTCAGGAGAACTTTTCATAATGCTTCTTATTGTTGTGAAAGTGTAGGAACACGGACCCACAACAGGGGGCGCAAATGAACGGACAATGGAGGAGTCAAATAACACTGTTTTTACTGTTGTGAAACAGGCACAACAAATACAACCGATTACAATATTGAGACTGAGTTCAATTACAACGGTGTCGTGTGGGCAGGCTCGACGATAGGAGACGTCTGTCCAAGTCGAACCGGAACCAACCCGATTTCCTCTGCCACCGAACCCCGGGAATACTGGAGCCGCCAAGTCCCGAATTCCCAGGTGGCCACTGCCTCCGCTCGTCGGATCCGGTACTGCTGGCAAGAAACAGAAACAGTCAGGTGTGGGTGCGGCTGCACCCAGCAACACGGAGGGTGGAGAGTCCACCTCCACCTCTCGTCAACAACAATCAAGGAGTGTAGGAAGGTGAGTACTTATCCAAATGCTGTCCGGTAGTCAGCTGTCCTACAAATAATCAACAAGAATACAATTATAGTCACACGTATGTGTAGGCGGAGATTGTTACCTCTTTGGTAAGGCGATATCTCGGCAAATGAGGTGGAGATGCCGTCCTGCTGATATACCTCCTTGTTGATTGGGATCAGCTGTCTCCAGTGATGGGTGACAGCTGTCATCCTGGCTGCTCCTGTAAGGCGGCAGCGCCCTCCGGTGCCTGGAGCCCGCACTCCAGGCAGGGTGCCCTCTGGTGGTGGTGGGCCAGCAGTACCTCCTCTTCAGCGGCCCACACAACAGGACCCCCCCCTCAACAGGCGCCTCCTGGCGCACGACCGGGTTTGTCAGGGTGGCGACGGTAGAAGTCGGCCAGGAGGGCCGGGTCCAGGATGAAGCCCTTCTTCACCCAGGAGCGTTCTTCGGGGCCGTACCCCTCCCAGTCCACCAGATACTGAAAGCCCCGGCCCATCCGTCGGACGTCAAGGAGCCGGCGCACGGTCCAAGCCGGCTCTCCGTTGATGATCCGGGCAGGAGGTGGCGCCGGACCCGGAGTGCAGAGGGGTGAGGTGTGATGAGGTTTAATCCTAGAGACGTGGAATACTGGATGAATCCGCAGTGAGGCCGGAAGCTGGAGCCCCACTGCGGCGGGATTGATGACCTTGAGTATCTTGTACGGACCGATGTATCGTTCTTGCAGTTTTGGGTAGTCCACTTGTAGGGGAATGTCCTTGGTGGACAACCACACTTCCTGCCCAGGACGATACGTGGGAGCCGGGGCCTGCCGCCGGTCTGCATGGTTCTTCGCCCTTGTCCGGGCCCTTAACAAAGCAGAACGGGCGGCACGCCACACCCGACGGCACTTCCGTAGGTGGGCCTGGACCGAGGGCACACCGACCTCTCCCTCAACCACCGGAAACAACAGGGGTTGATACCCCAAGCACACCTCGAAAGGGGAGAGGCCGGTGGCTGATGACACTTGACTGTTGTGGGCGTACTCGATCCAGGCCAGGTGGGTACTCCAGGCCGTCGGGTGCGCGGCTGTCACACAGCGTAGGGTCTGCTCCATCTCCTGGTTGGCCCGTTCTGCTTGTCCGTTGGTCTGGGGGTGATACCCGGACGAGAGACTGACCGTGGCCCCCAGTTCCCGGCAAAAGCTCCTCCAAACATGCGAGGAGAACTGGGGACCGTGATCGGAGACGATGTCTGATGGTATCCCATGCAGACGGACGACGTGGTGGACTAGGAGGTCCGCTGTCTCCTGGGCCGTTGGTAGCTTCGGGAGGGCCACGAAGTGGGCCGCCTTGGAGAATCGGTCCACTATCGTGAGGATGACGGTGTTTCCCTGGGACGGCAGAAGGCCCGTGACAAAATCCAGGCCGATGTGGGACAAGGGGCGATGAGGAACGGGCAGCGGCTGTAGCAAACCCGAGGTTTTGCGGTGATCGGTCTTGCCCCTGGCACAGGTGGTACAGGCCTGGATGTAACCCCGGACGTCGGCCTCTAAGGACGCCCACCAGAAGCGCTGCCGGACGACTGCCACGGTCCTACGCACCCCAGGATGGCAGGAGAGCTTAGAACCGTGACAGAAGTCCAGGACTGCAGCCCTAGCTTCTGGTGGGACGTAGAGTTTGTTCTTTGGTCCGGTTCCGGGGTCCGGGTCTCATGTCAGGGCCTCCCGGACGGTCTTCTCCACGTCCCAGGTGAGGGCGGCCACGATTGCGGACTCCGGGATGATGGGATCTGGGGGATCCGACGACTCCGTTTTGACCTCATCTTCGTGTAACCCGGGACAAAGCATCCGATCTCTGATTTTTGGTCCCGGGACGGTAGGTGATCCGGAAGTCAAAACGGCCGAAGAACAGTGACCAGCGGGCTTGCCTGGGATTCAGCCGCTTGGCGGTCCTGATATACTCCAGGTTCCGGTGGTCAGTGAAAACCGTGAATGGCATGGACGTTCCCTCCAACAGATGTCTCCACTCCTCAAGAGCCTCTTTCACCGCAAGGAGCTCTCGATTGCCGACGTCATAGTTCCGTTCGGCTGGGGTCAACCTGCGGGAAAAATAGGCACACGGGTGAAGGACCTTATCGGTCTTCCCGCTCTGGGACAGCACGGCTCCTATCCCTGAGTCCGAGGCGTCCACTTCAACCACTAACTGGCGACTAGGATCGGGCTGCACCAAAACAGGTGCAGACGAGAAGCGCCGTTTCAACTCCTTGAACGCGGCTTCGCAACGACCCGACCAGGTGAAGGGGACTTTTGGTGAGGTCAGGGCTGTCAGGGGCTAACTACCTGACTATAGCCCTTAATGAACCTCCTGTAGAAATTAGCAAAGCCTAGGAACTGTTGCAACTTCCTACGGCTTGTGGGTTGGGGCCAGTCTCTCACCGCCGTAACCTTGGCCGGATCAGGAGCGACGGAGTTGGAGGAGATAATGAACCCCAAGAAGGACAAAGACGTGTGGTGGAACTCACACTTCTCGCCCTTCACAAACAGCCGGTTCTCCAACAACCGCTGCAGGACCTGACGTACATGCTGGACATGGGTCTCAGGGTCCGGAGAAAAGATGAGTATATCGTCTAGATATACGAAGACGAACCGGTGCAGGAAATCCCGCAAAACATCATTAACCAACGCTTGGAATGTTGCGGGAGCGTTTGTGAGACCGAATGGCATGACCAGGTACTCAAAGTGACCTAACGGGGTGTTAAATGCCGTCTTCCACTCGTCTCCCTTCCGGATCCGAACCAGGTGATACGCATTTCTAAGATCAAGCTTGGTGAAAATTTGGGCTCCATGCAGGGGTGTGAACACTGAATCCAACAGGGGTAACGGGTATCGGTTGTGAACCGTGATCTCGTTCAGCCCCCTATAATCAATGCATGGACGAAGTCCGCCGTCTTTCTTGCCCACAAAAAAGAAACCTGCGCCCATCGGGGAGGTGGAATTCCGGATCAACCCGGCAGCTAATGAGTCCCGGATGTAGGTCTCCATTGATTCGCGCTCAGGCCGTGAGAGGTTGTACAGCCTACTGGACGGGAACTCACTACCCGGAACCAAATCGATGGCACAATCATACGGATGGTGGGGGGGAAGAGAGAGAGCCAGATCCTTGCTGAACACGTCAACAAGGTCGTGGTACTCCACCGGCACCGTCCCCAGACTGGGCGGGACTCTGACCTCCTCCTTAGCTCGGGAGCTGGGAGGAACCGAGGAACCTAGACACACCCGATGGCAGGTCTCGCTCCACTGCACCACTACCCCGGACGGCCAATCAATCCGGGGATTGTGCTTCAACATCCAGGGAAATCCTAAAACCACACGGGAGGTGGCCTGGGTCACAAAAAACTCGATCACCTCCCGGTGATTTCCTGACACCACCAGAGTTACAGGAGGTGTCTTATGCGTGATCGGAGGGAGTAGGGAGCCATCTAGTGCCCGAACCTGAACAGGCGAGGTAAGCGCCACCAGAGGGAGCCCTATCTCCCTGGCCCATCTGCTGTCCAACAGATTCCCCTCAGAGCCCGTGTGCACCAGTGCTGGGGCCTTCAGGGTTGAGTCCTCATAAAGGATCGTGACTGGGAGTCATGTGGCAATGTGGGTGTGTCCCACGTGAATGTCTCGGCCCACCCCTAGCCCAGTCTCTAGGGGCGGGCGTTGGAGTTTAACCGCTTGGGGAAGTCTCTCATATGGTGCTCTATGGCACCACAAACAAAACAAGCTCCGTGGGCCCGTCTCCTCTGTGCATCCGGTGCCCTAAATGTTGCCCTACTCGTGTCCATAGCTTCGTCAGTAGGGGGAGCTGTGGTCCCACGGAGCGCAGGGGCCGTGGAGCGTGGGGAAGGCGGAGCGCGGTCGGAACCGGAAGGGAGAGGGACGGCGCGTGCCCGGCCACGCCCTTCGTCTCGTTCCCGCCGACGTTCTTCTAACCGGTTGTCTAACCGTATGACATGATCGGTGAGCCCATCTAAATCCCGCGGTTCGTCCTTAGCCACCAGGTGCTCCTTAAGAACCAACGACAGTCCGTTTACAAAGGCGGCGCGGAGCGCAGTGCTATTCCAGCCGGACCTCGCAGCCGCGATGCGGAAGTCGACTGCATAGGCAGCTGCGCTCCGACGCCCCTGTCTCATTGACAGTAGCACGGTTGAAGCGGTTTCGCCTCTATTAGGGTGATCGAACACGGTTCTGAGCTCCCTTACAAACCCATCATATGTCAGAAGGAGCCGTGAATTCTGCTCCCAGAGCGCTGTAGCCCAAGCGCGTGCCTCACCGCGAAGCAGGTTTATTACATAAGCTACCATGCTAGCATCGGTCGCGTACATGACTGGACACTGTGCGAAGACGAGCGAGCACTGCATAAGAAAATCTGTGCACGTCTCCACACAGCCTCCGTACGGCTCTGGGGGGCTTATGTAAGCTTCAGGGGAAGGTGGGGGGGGTCGTTGGACGACCAGTGGAACATCGCTGTTACGCACAGGGTCGACGGGAGGGAGAGCCGCAGCAGCGCCCAGGGGGCGCGCTTCCACTTGTGCGGCGAGAGCCTCCACCCTGCGGTTCAGGAGGACGTTCTGCTCGGTCATTAAATCCATCCGAGTCGTGAAAGCGGCGAGGATCCGCTGCAACTCACCGATCACCCCTCCCGAGGACGCCTGCGCGTCCTGGTCTTCCATTGGCCGTTCAACAGCCGGTTGACGCCCCTCGGGATCCATGACGTTGGCCAAGATATCCTGTTGTGAAAGTGTAGGAACACGAACCCACAACAGGGGGCGCAAATGAACGGACAATGGAGGAGTCAAATAACACTGTTTTTACTGTTGTGAAACAGGCACAACAAATACAACCGATTACAATATTGAGACTGAGTTCAATTACAATGGTGTCGTGTGGGCAGGCTCGACGATAGGAGACGTCTGTCCAAGTCGAACCGGAACCAACCCGATTTCCTCTGCCACCGAACCCCGGGAATACTGGAGCCGCCAAGTCCCGAATTCCCAGGTGGCCACTGCCTCCGCTCGTCGGATCCGGTACTGCTGGCAAGAAACAGAAACAGTCAGGTGTGGGTGCGGCTGCACCCAGCAACACGGAGGGTGGAGAGTCCACCTCCACCTCTCGTCAACAACAATCAAGGAGTGTAGGAAGGTGAGTACTTATCCAAATGCTGTCCGGTAGTCAGCTGTCCTACAAATAATCAACAAGAATACAATTATAGCCACACGTATGTGTAGGCGGAGATTGTTACCTCTTTGGTAAGGCGATATCTCGGCAAATGAGGTGGAGATGCCGTCCTGCTGATATACCTCCTTGTTGATTGGGATCAGCTGTCTCCAGTGATGGGTGACAGCTGTCATCCTGGCTGCTCCTGTAAGGCGGCAGCGCCCTCCGGTGCCTGGAGCCCGCACTCCAGGCAGGGCACCCTCTGGTGGTGGTGGGCCAGCAGTACCTCCTCTTCAGCGGCCCACACAACACTTCTAGTGTTAAAATGTATGTGTCTCCTGGTGCTTGATCGGTTAAGGGACCAAAAAAAAAAAAAAAACACACTGTCACAGCAGGCTTACTTTTTTTCCCCTTCAATACCTGGTGGTGGCCTGGTCTTGGTTAAAAATGCCCGGCCTGAAAAATTTCCCCAGTCCAGCCCTGTCTTAGGTGCATGTCCACTGTGAGAGACATAATCTAAAAAAAAAAAAAAATCCGGAAATCACAATGTATGATTTTTTAATAATTTATTTGTATGTTACTGCTGCAAATAAGTATTTGAACACCTGTGAAAATCAATGTTAATATTTGGTACAGTAGCCTTTGTTGGCAATGACAGAGGTCAAACATTTCCTGTAGTTTTTCACCAGGTTTGCACACTGCAGCAGGGATTTTGGTTTACTCCTCCATACAGATCTTCTCCAAATCTTTCAGGTTTGGAGTTTCAGCTCCCTCCAAAGATTTTCTATTGAGTTCAGGACTGGAGACTGGCCAGGCCACTCCAGGACCTTGAAATGCTTCTTACGGAGCCCCTCCTTAGTTGCCCTGGCTGTGTGTTTGGGGTCATTGTCATGCTGGAAGACCCAGCCATGACCCATCTTCAGTGCTCTTACTGAGGGAAGGAGGTTGTTTGCCAAAATCTCGCAATATATGACCCAATCCATCCTCCCTTCAATACGGTGCAGTTGTCCTGTCCCCTTTGCAGAAGAGCACCCCCAAAGTATGATGTTTCCACCCCCATGCTTCACGGTTGGGATGGTTTTCTTGGGGTTGTTCTCATCCTCTAAACATGGTAAGTGGAGCTGATTCCAAAAAGCTCTATTCTGGTCTCATCTGACCACATGACCTTCTCCCATGCCTCCTCTGAATCATCTAGATGGTCACTGGTGAACTTCAAACGGGCCTGGACATGTGCTGGCTTGAGCAGGGGGACGTTGCTGCCCTGCAGGATTTTAAACCATGACAGCATCATGTGTTACTAATGTAATCTTTGTGACTGTGGTCCCAGCTCTCTTCAGGTCATTGACCAGGTCATCCTGTGTAGTTCTGCGCTTTCGCAGAATCATCCTAACCCCACAAAGTGAGATCTTGCATGGAATCCCAGACAGAGGGAGATTGACAGTCATCTTGTGTTTCTTCCACTTTCTAATAAATAATCATGACAGTTGTTGTCTTCTACCAAGCTGCTTGCCTGTTGTCCTGTAGTCCATCCCAGTCCTGTGCAGGTCTACAGTTTTGTCCCTGGTGTCCTTAGACAGCTCTTTGGTCTTGGCTATGGTGGACAGGTTGGAGTGTTATTGATTGAGTGTGTGAACAGGTGTCTTTTATACAGGTAACAAGTTCAAACAGGTGCAATTAATACAGGTAAAGAGTGCAGAATAAGAGGGCTTCTTAAAGAAAAATTAACAGGTCTGTGTGAGCCAGAGTTCTTGCTGGTTGGTCGGGGGTCAAATACTTATTTGCAGCAGTAACATACAAATAAAGTATTAAAAAAACATACATTGTGATTTCTGGATTTTTTTTTTTTTTTTTTTTAGATTATGTCTCTCACAGTGGACATGCACCTAAGATGAGAATTTCAGACCCCTCCATGATTTCTAAGTGGGAGAACTTGCAAAATTGCAGTGTGTACAAATACTTATTTTCCTCACTATATATATATATATATATATATATATATATATATATATGTGTGTGTGTGTGTGTGTGAATTTTTGTTTTTATATACTAAGAAATTTCAAACATGTAAAAGCTCAAGGCTTTCAAGTAGCACTATGTGTGTGTATACAGACACATAGTGCTACTTGAAAGTTCTCTAATTTTATTTTTACATAAAAAGTATAAATGTAGTTTTCTTCTGCTCTCAGGCCTGAACCCATGGTTGCATATCTTTACCAGAATGTTTTTCACCACATCATCTTCCTCAGATAATTCAGTTTTTATATATATTTTTCTCTTTATGTTGTAAATATCAAAAGAAATACTGGAATTTCCCTCTTCAATTATTGAAAGGACTGAAGTTGTTGTCTTTGAAATTGCACATCATGAGCACCTGGTTTGTAATCTGGACCTGCAGCAGCTAGGAGTTAAAAAAATTTTTTTCAACATCTGTGTCAGTGCATTTTGGAGATGAGGTTTTCATATAGTGAATGTAAAAATACATTCCTGTATGCAGTCTTAAGCACTGTCACATTTCTACCAGAAGACTCAACGATGCAATAATTTATTATAAAACTGAATACACGGTTGTAAATTTAGTTTGACCTCAGGCCCCGTTGCAGTTGTGGGATGAGCCGAGAGGATCTCACATCTTGCCGATAGAAAATGCAGGGGGTGGGGCCCATCTCCCCACGGTAAACAGGGACCAGCTGGTGGCGGTGTGGCGGCAGAGGGAGCGTCAAGCCGTTAACTGAAATGCAGCAAGAGGTGAGTGAGACATTGAAGCTTTTAAAGGACGTGACTGTATCTTATTGGTTTGTGTTGCTATTTAATAGTAGCATCTGTTTTGGATTATGTGCATGGGTGGAGACAATTGGCTGATTGTAAAACACACTGGATAGTGAGTCTTTTGGTAGAACTAACGCTACGCCTCATTTCCTTAGATACTGTATGTGTGTCTATGCTTTTCTTCATTAGTATGTCAGAAAAGAACCAAATTTGAAGTTTTTAATTTATTGTTATTAAAACAGGAAAGACAAAAAAATAATAATGTTACAGGAAACATTTTTTTATTAACTTTAAACTGATCGGGCTATTTTTGTGGCTACAATGACCGAGTGCAGTTGGGTGGAGGTTATGTTTTCACTCCTGTTTGTGAATAGTCTGTAATTGTTATGAATTTTTTTTTACAGAGGATTCATATCCTGGCCATTTAAATTTAACATTGAAAACGCCATTTAATGTATCTTACATTATATCTTCATCAAACGTGCCCCAGTCACTCTCAAATTTGAAGGTAAGGTGCAGACTGGCACTGAGTCACTATCGCCTGACCAAGATCTGATCTGGATTGCGGATTTTGTGGACATTTGTATTTAATATTGAAAAGCCCATTTGGTGCACATTTTGCATTATATCTCAATCAAAAGTGCTTCAATCGCTCTCATTTTTCTGCTATGGATTTACCTACACCACCAAAATTGGGCAGAGGTTTCAGTTTTATGCCTGTTTGTCTATCTTGCAGTTATCAGTCGAAAACCAAGTGCTAAAAAGCAATGACTAATTGTGCATAGCAGACATAACCAATGCTCTGTGAAAATGATCTGAAAAAGAATTCAGAAACCATAAAAGTTGGAAAAAAATGACAACACCACAAAAAAACTTTTATTCAAGTGCATGAACTAAATACATACTCCTGACTTTTGATCACTTGTAATTTAGCTTTTGAAAAGTCACTTCTAACAGGACTTAGAGCTTGAAACATTTTTCCAAGATAAAATTTGTGGAATTGGAAACTAGTATTGGCGGAGGTTTGTGCTCTATGAGCGCGGTGCTCTAGTTCTATTTGCGTTTATGATACCTAAACTGCTCCCTTTAGTTGAGCCAGATATTTTAGTATGTACTAATGTAATTAAGTTGAGTTTTCAACAGTTTTTAAGGCAAAAACGACTGACTGGATATTGTCACATTGTGGTTCAAGAGCAGTGAGGGATGGAAAATGTGTTGGTCAGTTAGTCCTTGACAACGATTTGAGAACCATCGATACAGTGATTAGAAGTGAAAGATTACGGTAAAATCAAAGCTGACAAGGTTAAAAGATTTCTCCATCTTTCTAGGGTCAAAAATGACCCCACATAGTTTTCCATTATCCTTGCCACATTCGTGGGCCAATTCCTGTTTAAAAAAAAATATGAAAAAGTGTTGGAGAAATAAATGTTTGACTGGTAGTGATGGTCTAGTGGTTAAGGGGTTGGGTTTGAGTCAGAAGATCCTCAGTCCAAATCCCAGCCTGACTGGGAAATCACTAAGGGCCCTTGGGCAAGGTCTTTAATCCCCTATTGCTCCCGCTGTGTAGTGAGCGCCTTGTATGGCAGCACCCTCACATCGGGGTGAATGTGAGGCAGTATTTGTAAAGCACTTTGAGCGTCTGATGTAGATGGAAAAGCGCTATATAAATGCAGTCCATTTACCATTTTTTTTTTAGTGTGGGTTCACAAATTCATGGTTGGAAACATCGTTCCAATTCAAGGTTTAACAAACGCACATATTACAGCTGGTGACCATACTTGGCTGCTTGAAGATGAAATAAAAAGGAAGCGACCTTTTCAAATGAATAAAAACATGATTAGTTTACAGCCCAATTTATGACTCCACAAAGACAACAAACGGAACATTTACAGCATCTTTGTTTTAGGATTTGTAATCTGTGCAGTGCTGCACAAGCAGGATATTGTAATTGATGCTATGTGTGTGTGTGTGTGTGTGTGTGTGTTTTCATGTGTGTGTGAGAGAGAGGGAGAGCGAGCGAGAAAGGCTGGATGGATTTTTCACTTGGTGGCTCCAGACGATTATGTTTTAGAACATATTGGTCAAAGTGTTTACACTTTGATTAAGGCATCCTGTGACTGTGTATAAGAGACTGTTGTAAAACAGTCACACAGATTCTCATTTAGTGCAGCAGATAACAGAATATTTACAGAGCAATCCTTCAAACGGTGATAGACGCACCAAATTTGGCACACATGCTCCTTAGACATTAATCTTTTGAAAAAACAGAATGGCTACTTGAATGTTCAATAGGCAGCCAGATCAACTGAAGAATTACACAGGGGTCAAAATATGAAAATGCTCCAATCATATTAAAAACTATACCACAGTATTTGTCTGAACATAAAGATCCCAAAAGGTATAGTTTGGATATCTATGACTAAATATTATGGAGTTATCAGGAAAAACGGCAAGAACGATGACAAAGGTCAATTTCAGTTTGTACAGGAGTCAAAAGTTAGGGCCCCTTCACACATAGTACGAATAATTACAACTCAGAGTGAATCATGGCAGAACAGCTGGTATGAGTGAAGCACGAAAACACTGAACCAACGGACAGGTGTGAACGATGCCGCTGTGACGGTTTCATGCAGCTGATGTGAAGAAAAAAAATGCTGCGACAGTTTCGTGCATGCGGGAAGACAGTGTGAGCAGCTGCTATGAAGAATAAATAAATAAATAATGCATGTCACCCACAGAAAGCTCTGATTGGCAGTCAGAAACTTTACCACTGAGCTACCATCGCTGTCCTGTAAAAGGTGTGGGAAAATGTCTGATATGAAGAAGGACATGGACGTATTTTAGAAAAATACAACCACACACCATATAAAAACACTGCATTTTATTGAATACCTCTTATCAAGCAGGCAATACAAGTATGATCCATCTATTCCTCTGTAGATGACCCATGGTCACAGACGTACAGTCATGAAATGACATGAATGAGAAGCAGGGTGCTCTTATCATGTCCACATTTGCTGGAGGGGTGTCCAGCCAGCCCTGCGCACGTGTTCTGCCCGACACACGTGTCTTGTCGACCGCACGCCACAGGACAGACACCGCGCCATGTGGAACAGAGCTCACGTTGGTGACGTGACATTCAGATCACCCGCTGTGTGTTGTGATCTGACGGTCCATTTCACCTGGGGTAGCCTGTCAATGTGCGTGCCATGCGCGCACTGGCTGCAGTCTATTTCAACAGCAATATATGTTTTGGTGTATGTCCACATGAGGAAAGCAAGCAGGCACACGCGTGTCACAGTGGACAGTTGTTAGTTCATGTCCATCCAAACACGGTACGTGTCCCCCAGTCATGACGTCCAGAACCACAGATCTCCACAGCTGCGGACACACCCCCTGTCAGTTCAGCGCACACACCAACGTGTCACTGTGTCTGTTTGCAAAGCCACACTCGTGGGGGTACTTAGACAAATTTCACATCCAGCCCGAAAGTGATTGTCTCCTGACTGTTGTTGTGCTAATAGCATGAATGGCCACAAATTTTCTAAGTGCTGTGCGAGCGGTTTTGGATGTTGGTGTGTGTCAGCTGGAATTTGGCCGACACCTGCCATGAGAGGATTCGATGGGCCTTCACAGCGCACACTCTGTCTTTCAGCTGCTGGTGTGCGCAAATAGTTGTAGCAACAGGTGTACGAGGCGTTGGAGGCAGCTACGATTTTACACGTATTGCAAATGAGTCCTGCTTCATGCGCACTTAATATGCAATTCGACCACATTTGTAGTATGTGTGAAGGGGCTCTTAAAGTTGCTTCAGTTTTGGTGAAAAGTGATGCAAATTATCGGTTAATACGGTTTTTAAAAAGGAATAGTTTGCATCATGTGTCATGCTTAGTTATGACATTACTGGGTAACATACAGTTGTGCTCAAAACTTTACATACCCTGGCAGAATTTTATTTATTTATTTTTTTTGGCCACTTTTCAGAGAATATGAATGATGACACAAAAACTTTTTTTTAATCATGGTTAGCAGTTGGATGAAGCCATTTATTGTCAAGCAACTGTGTTTACTCTTTTTAAATCATAATGACAACAGAAACTACCTAAAGACCCTGATCTAAAGTTTATTATTCATTTTCATTTGTCTTGTCCAGGTCATGCCATTCTTACTCATGGTTCACCTCTGTATCCATTTATGGATTGTCTAGGAGTTTAGTGGAATGAGGTACTACAAAGATGGTGACATTTGGGGCTTCAAAACTGCTCCTCAGAAAGCTTAAGGGTGATATCATAAAAGGTTTGTCCAGAATATGAACAGTCTATGTTGGAGACCCATAGAAATGGTGCGTCCTTCATTAGGAGAAGAGCATGTGAACATACTATCCATCCATCCATCCATCCATCCATTTTCTACCTGCTTACTCTAATTAAGAGTCATAGGGGGTGGAGGGGGCTGGAGGCTATCCAGCGAGAGGCAGGGTACACCATGGACAGGACGCCAGTTGCAGGGCCACATGTAGACAGACAAAAACAACCACAGTCTCATGTATATCTATGATCGAATTAAAATTTCCAATAGGTCTTTTGCACTGACGTCACGGATTTCCCATGATCCTCTCTGATTCGCTCGTGTCTGCCATTGTTGATGTACAACAATGGGAGTTATATGCGCAGTTGTCGGGTGTTCCAACAATTCTGCTCACAAAAAAGTCAAGTTTTTTAGTTTACCTACTGTTAAACAGCGTGAAGGGCCAAAAGTCGAAGAATTAACTCGCCGACATCAAAGACAGTGGCTCGCAAATCTACACAGAGCTGATATAAAACCAACCGGCAACAAATACACACGAGTATGTGAAGAGCATTTCGTGAAGGGTAAGTTGAAGTTTATTTTTTCTAAATAAAATTTGACTGTTCTACATTCAGTACTTCGAGTTACAGACATTGACAAGTTACATTACAAATGAAGTAAAAATCCCGGTGTGAAAATAAATAAATACAGCAGCCATGTGTCAAGATTCTAGATGAATCTTTTGCAACAGAGACAAATCTTCACACACTATCCATAAATTCCCTGGCATTTGTGTTTTTAAATAATATGAAAAAAAATGTTATTTGTTAGAGGACCTGCGTATGAGATGCATGAGACAGATGTTGACTGAGCCCCCACTTTGAAACTTGGGCACTCCAAAATCAAAAGTGCAACAGTTGCTCGATCAGTTGAAAGTGGTGAACGTTTGAAGAGAAGACAAGCAAGAGCACAGAATTCCAAGATTTCTGCTGGTGCCAACAACTTTGATGTGGAGCCTTCCACTTCCAATGACTCTAAGTGTGAAGATGTTACATGTAAGTTGAGCTGATACATTAAAAAATTGATACATTAGCTGATAATGTATCTGATACAAAGCTGATACATTAAAAAAAAACTGATACAGAAAAAAAATTGTGAACGAACACTTTAAATTACAAATTATTTGTTCATACAGATTCATTAATTATTCATTCATTTAGTCACTCAATTATACAGTGATATTTTACTGTCTGTGAAATACATTTTGACCCTGGCATAATTATTTACCAGTTATATATTACAGTAACAGTTTCTTAAAGATTATATTCTTACTGACTGGTTGGACGTGTAACCAGTCAATAAGTGTTTTATTACACCAAATATTTTTCTTGTGCTCACCTTCCACAAATTTTCTGAACTCATACCTGCTTTACTATTCATGCAAAAACATTGCCATGAGTTATGCAAAATATGCTGGGCATCAATTTTTTTATAGCTAATACCTGGTTTTCTATTGAAGTATTGATGCAAATTCATTGCTATGGGTTATGAAAAATTAATGCCCAGGCGTTATATTTTTATATAAATAATGGGATACCAAACAGTGAGTGTGTAATATTATAAAATAATGAATCATTCTTTAAATTTACATTTTTTTTTGACAGTTACCTTGGACCAGTCAGAAGACAATGAAGACATTGCATCTGCAACCTTGTCATCTGTTGGTGCCGAATCTATCCCTGTCCAGGCCATGAGCGTGGATCATGAAACTCAAACAGAGATGTTAGCTTCTGCTATAAATGGCCTTGAGGACGGACTGAAGGATGCCAATGAACAAATATATAAACATTGAAAAAAGTAGAAGACCTTTCCATGAATGAAGATTCATTTAGAAATGACAATGACAAAGTCAAGTTTTATACTGGCTTACCCAGTTTCAGTGTTCTTATGTGTGTATTTAACTTTGTAGCACCTTATATAACAACCACACATAAAAATTTATTGAGTCAATTTCAAGAACTTCTGATTGTACTGATGAGGTTACGTTTAAATACTCCATTCCAAGATTTAGCCTATCGTTTTGGAGTCTCTGTTTCCACTGCTAGTCTCATTTTTGATCGTTGGTTACCAGTCATGGATGCCAGATTGTCATTCTTAATCTTTTGGCCAGAACGGGAAGTGTTACACAAAACCATGCCGCTTTCATTCAGACAGTCATTTGGAAATAAGGTTGCTGTCATCATAGACTGCTTTGAAGTGTTTATCGACCGTCCATCTACATTGTCAGCTAGAGCCATGACATGGTCAAATTACAAACACCATAACTGCAAAATTTCTCATATGGGTCTGCCCACAGGGAGTGATTACCTTCATCTCAAAAGCATGGGGCGGCCGTGCGAGTGACAAGCATATTACTGAAAATTGTTCAATATTAGCAAATTTGCTTCCTGGAGATTTGATGCTACCAGATTGAGGATTTGACATCGCAGACAGTGTTGGTTTCTACTGTGCTAAACTAGCAATACCTGCCTTTACATGTGGTAAAAGTCAACTCCCTGCATTAGAAATTGAAGAGACCAGGAAGATAGCAAATGTCAGAATACATGCTGAATGAGTGATTGGATTGGGTCAATGGAAGTACCCAATTTTACAGTTGACTTTGCTTAAAGAGACTGTCATGTGTAAGGATGGACATGAAGACACACCACTTCACATGACTTTTAGAGTTTGCTGTGCCCTGACCAACTTGGGTCCTTCAGTTGTGCCTTTTGAATGAACAGTTCCAGCATGAATGTAGGAAAGGACTACTGTAAACAAAAACTTAAGAATTGTATCTATTCTTTACAGACTTTATTACTGTTGAGCATCAGTATGGTACAGGTACTTGGAATAAATGGAAGTAGACAAGTTTCCACTTACCATTGAGCAGTGATCATTCATTCATTGATTTATTCATCTTGTACCACTTAGTCCAATTAAGGGTCGCGGGGGGCTGGAGCCTATCCCAGCAGTCATAGAGCGTGAGGCAGGGTACACCCAGGACAGGACGCCAGTCCAATCCACCTAACCTGCATGTATTTGGATGTGGGAGGAAACCGGAGCACCCGGAGGAAACCCACGCAAACATGGGGAGAACATGCAAACTCCACACAGAAAGGCCATGGGAATTGAACCCATGACCTTCTCGCTGTGAGGCAACAGTGCTAACCACTAATCCACCGTGCTGCCCCTGAGCAGTGATCAATTGTTGCAGTTTTTATTGTATTTGACATACATCCATAATGCACTTGTGAATAAACTGCCTCAAGAAACCAATGTTTTCAAATTATTGTCATATACATGGAGTATGTACATGCCTGGAGATGTTATGAAGCACAAGTGTCACTTTTTAAGAAAATACTAAAGCATTCTTCAGGGTGCCTTCTTTGCTGTGGGCCTTTTCCTTTTCCTTTGATCTGGCAGCTTACGGCACAGTGGGCACAACCAGCTACCTGCTTTGGGGGCTCTCTACAATCCCAGGCAGTTGAGATGGAACCATTTCCACTCGCAGTTGCTGTTGTCGCAGCCCACCATCAAACTCCCGCTGTCTTCCTTTTGACAGTAGCAGTATAGGTCCTGTCCTGGCTCGACGTTCTCCTTTTGAGGTGTTTTTGATACGGTGCAGCTGTACCAACTATCAACTCTGGCAAGACTGCAACCTAGAAAAACAAACAAAATGGAAATACATTTTACAGCCAAAGGTTTTTGGCTTAAATCAATCCACCGAAAACACTAAACTTCATAAAATCACATGTGTTTAACAATCTACTTCCATGACATTGGTTCATTTTCAGGCTTATATTTGCATGTGTGTTGTTCACTAAAAAAAAACAACTCTTACAATTCAGTATCGTAGGATTTCCAGATCATATATGCACATTAATAAAAGCTAACCTTGAAAAGTAGCCTTGACTTCACAACAATAGCAGTCCACAACTCTTCATCAGGTAGAATTTGCAAAATGCACACCTCCTTGGTTGTGTACACTACAAAGTCACCATACTGCACTTTGCACATGAATATCTGGCACTGGATCTAAAAAACAGAAAATGCAAAGGGTGGCTTGAAATGATGATTTTAGAACACTCAAGATTTCTTAGTAACACTTTATATAGATTAAATAAATACTATATCTGAAGTCACCAAAATATATATGTTTACTTATATGTCAAAGTGTGTTTTTAACTAGAAAATGTTTTGTGGAAAACACTTTTGAAGTACAAGGTCACATATGTTCTGACTTCATTTCATACCTGATAATAATATACATGTGTCTTGTCAAGTTGGATAGGCCCATCATATGTCTGTTTCAGAAAGGACTGTGGATCTTTCACATTGGCATCAATGGTGTGGTCTTTAGAACTGAGGACACTGAGAGGGAATAGAAACATTTAAATTCTTCATTTCTTTAAATTAATTTTTATATTCAACACATACACATTTACAACCGTACAAAATATCCATGGTCTTATGACATTGCAGACAGTGTTGTCTGACAGGCAACCCCCTACAGACAAACTTTTATTTTTACTTAAAGTTACGATCGAATTATAATTGACAGTTTCCATTTTTCACTGCTGCAACAAGTGTGAAAAACATTTTTTTTGTTTGTTTAAGTAACAATCAAAGGTGAGAGTTACCTTTATTTTGCAGACTCCATGTCCACAACAAGTACAATGAACCACTGCATCCGGGGATGCTCCCATGTGCGGATAATCTGCATTCAGAAATAAGCCAGCATCTCTTCCTTCAAAGTTCTCGTGATCTGTTTGCTGCGATTGAAAGTATAATTCCTGTGCCTTTTTTCATTTTCACATCCCCACCTGAAACAAAATATATATATTTTTTTTTCTTTCAGTTTTCAGTTTGAGATGAATTATACAGAAAGACTAAATACATTTGTGGTTTTCTAATTTGTGTTATTTAACAAAAAATATATCAACATTTTTCCTAAGTGTTCATGGCATTTCTGTCAGTTTTACATATATCATCACATGATTTGCACAGCCTTCATAACCATGTTTCATTGAATTCATTGAATACTTTTTGAGTGGTTGGGTCATCTACAGTCTACTACTCAGTGGAACCAATCAAGCACACCCCTGTAACTTTCTGAAATGAACTTACTGTGTAGCTTCATTTGAAAATGTAGACTTGTTTGGGTAGCAGATCGACTTAATCAGGCTGACGGCGGGCTTTGCTGGGTCTGTCTGGCAGGCAACTTTCACTTTTGAGGCTGTTATCCATCCAGACCTATAAATTTAAAATAAAATAAAACTTAGGATACGATATCAATGCACAAAGTGCAATAAAAAATAATAGTGGATTTTTACCTGTATGTGAACCATGCTTTGCTGGAAGCTTGCCCTCTGGTCTTTGCCTCCACATTCTTCACCATGGCCTCGGTGACTGATACAGTTTCAGCAAGTTCAGCACAACGCTGCAACAGCTCATTGTACTGAAGCTCCAGTGCCTCCACCTCAAAGAGGGTTCTCAGGTCTCTGGGAAATTGCTGCATTGGTGCGAAGCGATCGCTGAAGCTACCTGGTAGGATGGACAGGATGAATGCCTTCTCTCCAGTTTGTTTCAGCTTTTAGAAAATAAATAAACCTAATGAGGTTAAAAACTATGCATCTAATGCAGGGTTAGTTAACTTTTGATGGTGGTGATAAAGTGGACCTCTTAACATGTGAGTGTTTCAAGTGGTCCAGAGCAAAGTTTGGTGGTCACAGACCACTTTTTACTATAAAGTTCTAACCCTGTAATGGAATGGAAATCATCTAGCATTTTTTTATTACCTCCGCCAAGCAGGTTATGTTTTCGGTCGCGTTTGTTTGTTTGTCTGTTTGTCAACAGGATAACTCAAAAAGTTTTGAAAGGATTTTGATGAAATTTTGTGGAGTGGTTGGAAATGACAAGAGGAACAAGTGATTAAATTTTAGTGGTGATCCGGATCCCGATGCTAACACGTTAGCATGTCTATTGCATTTTCAATGTTAAAAGTTAGCATTAAGCAGTTGCAGATGTCATCACGTTCAGGTGCATTTGTTTTCAAATAGTAATTTTTCTTAAATTTATTTTTGTTTATATATTAATAATCAAATGATGATTATATACAATTTTAGAGAAAGAGACAAAAAGAAATAGATCACTGTGCCAAGGAGGGACTCTCTTTAGGGTCAGTGACCCTATGGCCTTCTTTAGAGAAGTGTTTCATAAATGTTAAAAAATTCATATATTTGCAGTTTAGTTGAATAATAAATTGAATTTTGTCTCTTATTTGTTTTTATCTGTAAGCACATGCAATATCAATATCAGTGCTCAGATGACAGTAGCTTCTGGGAAAGGTGCAAGTTGCAATAAACTGTGATGCCAAGCACTAAGGATACATGCTATCCAGTCACAGCAGATGAAACTTTTTTTACTACTGAGCAAACATCGTTAGACTTTTTTAGGTTCAATGATTCCACAGTGTGTAGATGTTATGGCGTCACTGACCCCATGGCCTTGGCGGAGGTTTGCACTCTCTGAGTGCTTCTAGTTTATCTATATATTTATTTATTTTAATTCATTTATTTATATCAAATTATTGCAAAAATACTGTTTTACACCCAATTCATAAAATAGATCAAGATCAGCATAACTTGAAAGTTAGGAGAACCAACCTCTGTGAAGAAGGTCATCTTCTGTTCCTGGCCTGGATTGACGTTATTAAGGCGACCGCTCCCTGTGACGCTCCTCAGTGCTGCTGGTGACTTATTATGGTTGTCAAGGTCCTTCTTCTTCTTGTGGGCTGACGAGAAGTCCACACTCCGCAATCGCATTTATGGAACCTAAAATAAAAAGTAGACATTAGATACAGCAATCCAGAGCTGAGCAGGGGGGCAAAGCTTTCGATTTATCGATCGATCTACGTTCCGACCCTCACCTATGGTCATGAGATTTGGCTCATGACCGAAAGAACGAGATCGTGAGTACAAGCGGCAGAGATGACTTTCCTCCGCAGGGTGGCTGGGCGCTCCCTTAGAGATAGGATGAGGAGCTCGGTCACTCGGGAGGAGCCCGGAGTTGAGCCGCTGCTCCTCCATGTCAAAAGGAGCCAGCTGAGGTTGCTCGGACATCTTTTCCGGATGCCCCCTGGATGCCTCGCTGGAGAGGTGTTCCAGGCACGTCCCATTGGGAGGAGGCCCTGGGGAAGACCCAGGACACGCTGGAGGGACTACGTCTCTCGGCTGGCTTGGGAACGTCTCGGGGCTCCCCCGGAGGAGCTGGGGGATGGATGTGTGTGTAGATTGGGAGGTCTGGGCGGCTTTGCTTGAGCTGCTGTCCCCGCGACCCGACTCCAGATAAAGTGGAAGAAAATGGATGGATGGATGAATGGATGGATGGACATTAGATACAGCTAACAATAATGTTCAGCAAATTAATTTTCTAATGGAGGAAGGGGGAAGGGGAAAACCTCACTTTGTTTGTAAAACATTGACATTAAAATGCACATAAAATCATCATATTAACATCCTCAGAAGTGTGGGGTGGTGATTTATTAAGAAAGTAAATTAGTTTTGTTTGCTGAGCTTGATTTAACTTTTGACAACACCCGTAACAGTAGCATATAATTTTTTTTTACAGTGAGTTGGTAACCAAGTTCGTTTAGCCACAATGTAGTTTTTTACTCAATCAGTTTGGTACAAATACATTTTAGACACTTGATCTTACCTGCTTCAATGCTGGTGGCAGCACCCACTGGCAACTCTTGTCTGTGCACGTCTGCTGATCCCTCATCCTGCTCCCCACCTCAAGCACAAACGGCACGGCACCCACGTGACTGCAAACTTCACTCAATCTATAAACAAATTGTTAATCATACATGTAACAATGATTATGTAACAAATTTCAACTGTGAAATGGTTGTACAAGCTAAGGACAACTGTTACAGTTATCAGTGTTACCTTTAATCTTCGCACGATGACCTGCCTTTTTCCTCTTGTCCAAACTCCAAACAGGGAGGGACAAACCAACAAACAATAAACAAATCATTAAATAAATAAATAGATAGATAGATAGATAGATGGATAGATCGATCGATAGATAGATCGATCTTGCCCAGCCATGTAATCACAGTGTGCTGTCACCACCTCCCCATCTGCTTCCAACAACACCCATGGCTTCAGTGATGTTTAATTTGCCCTTTGAGAATGGTTGACCTAAGTATCCATCCATCCATCCATCCATTTTCTTCCGCTTTATCCGGAGTCGGGTCGCGGGGGCAGCAGCTCAAGCAAAGCCGCCCAGACCTCCCGATCCACACACACCTCCCCCAGCTCCTCCGGGGGAACCCCAAGGCGTTCCCAAGCCAGCCGAGAGATGTAGTCCCTCCAGCGTGTCCTGGGTCTTCCCCGGGGCCTCCTCCCAGTGGGACGTGCCCGGAACACCTCTCCAGCGAGGCGTCCAGGGGGCACTCGGAAAAGATGCCCGAACCACCTCAACTGACTCCTTTCGATGTGGAGGAGCAGCGGCTCGACTCCGAGCTCCTCCCGAGTGACCGAGCTCCTCACCCTATCTCTAAGGGAGCACCCAGCCACCCTGTGGAGGAAACTCATCTCGGCCGCTTGTACTCGCAATCTCGTTCTTTCGGTCATGAGCCAAATCTCATGACCATAGGTGAGGATCGGAATGTAGATCGATCGGTAAATTGAGAGCTTTGCCCCCCTACTCAGCTCTCTCTTCACCACGACGGTCCGATACAGCGACTGCATCACTGCAGATGCTGCACCGATCCGTCTATCGATCTCATGCTCCATCCGTCCCTCACTCGTGAACAAGACCCCTAGATACTTAAACTCCTCCACTTGAGGCAAGGACACTCCACCAACCTGAAGAGGGCAAAGCACCTTTTTCCGGTCGAGAACCATGGCCTTGGATTTGGAGCTGCTGATGTTCATCCCGGACGCTTCACACTCGGCTGCAAACCGCCCCAGTGCACGCTGAAGGTCCTGATTTGATGAAGCCAACAGAACCACATCGTCCGCAAACAGCAGACCTAAGTAATAAAATTAAAATAAAATCAATTAATAATTATTAAAAATATATATAAAAAATAGTCACTAACTTTTACCTAAGTGAATTACAACGAAAACATTTGCAGGTATAACATTTTTCCATGAGTTTCTGTACTGAGGTCATGCACTTACCCTGGCCAACACAGTCCTCCTCTCTCTCTGTCACTTTCACGGTTATGTTCCGAACCCAACCAGATACAAAAAATTATAGGTGGAAAAGCTTTTGTCAGCTTTCATTTGTTTACCTGTTACAAAGCTCGTCGTCAAAACTAAATAATTAACAATGCCGGTGTAGTCCACTGATGGCCACAGACGTACATCGTCCTCAAAATTGACTAGATTGCTGTACGGATCGACCCCCCCCACACTCCGCGATCTTTTCACGATATCTGGCCTTGTCATTGCTACTTAATTCGCAAAAAATCTTAGAAAAATTACACGTGTCCGCCATTGAGCTCTGTTGCAATGCAATTGTATACATCAAAGATGGCGGACACAAGCGGCTCGCAGAGGATCATGGGAAATGTGATGTCTGTTGCAATCGAGTTATTGGCCTAACCTGCATGTCTTTGGATGTGGGAGGAAGCTGGAGCACCCGGAGAGCACCCACGCAAACATGGGGAGAACATACAAACTTCGTACAGAAAGGTCCTGGTGGGAAGTGATCCCATGACATTCCTGATGTGAGGCAACAGTGCTAAACACTAATCCACTGTGTAGAGTTTATATAATTTAATCTCAGTGATTGTTGATGTGTAATAAATATGTGTTTATGCTTCTTCCTGTCAGTGTGGAGGAGGTTATCAGGCTGCCCGTTTACCAGATGTATAACCTTGTGATTTTCCGCACTTAAATTGTACTTCTCTTAGGTAAGTCCCTTCGGCTGCTCCCTTGTTTGCACTCAGGATCGCCACAGCAAATCCAAGGTGGATCTGCATGTTGAATTGGCACAGGTTTTACGCCGGATGCCCTTCCTGACGCAACTCCACATTACATGGAGAAATGTGGCAGGGGTGGGATTTGAACCCGGAACCTTCTGAACTGAAACCAAGCGCATTAACCACTTGGCCACCAAAGTACAAATCACTGAGAAGTACTTAAATTGTACTTCTCTTGATGCACATATTTCCACATTGTTACAGATGAAACAGCAGAAAGTGGAGCAATTGAAATGTTTAACTTTTGGCAGAAAGGCCCATTGTAGTGTGAGGATGTCATATTAACAGCTTGTTCATCCTTGTTAGATAGGGTGACCAAACCTACCATCCCTGATTCTCAAGACCAAGCACCTAAGTGGCTCTACTCTACTCTTTTCTACTCTTCTATTTTACTCTAACTTTTTAGATATTTAGATATACCTTAGTATACTGTCATAGTTCCACCTTAGAATTGGAATATAATATATAAGATATGCCTTACTGAATTTTCATGTACTGTTTTCACATCCGGTCCTGGCCGTCCTGGGTTGTTTTTAGATAGTGATGACAGTGTCCTGGTTTTCATTGTTTTTCAATGAGCCAATAAATTCACCGGCATTCAAGTTTTATTTGAGTATCTTATTGCCGGGCCGAGTGACCTGGTTTTCGGTAATCAAAATATGGTCACCCTATTGTTAGATGACCTTTCATTGTTTTGGAGTTATCTTGTGGACGGTCTGGAGTGGGAAACTCATTATCTATCTCTCTATTTCACTTCACTGGTACAAAACATATTTCATAGTCATGTAAGGGAACTGATCATTTGGAACTGATCATTTTCTGAAGTCTCTTTTGGAATGCTTTGTACTACAAACATAAAAGTACAGTCACCTTCGAATAGTGATGACAGCAGTCTTGTTTTATTTTCCAGTTGTATGGATCAGAGACTGTTGCTGATCCTAGGTTGGTGAGTGCTAGAAGGGTCATGGGTCAGCACAGCAGTTGAATTCCTGCACAGTGTGTGACATTCAGAAAGAGAATTATTGCAGCCACTTCACTCAATGTCTGTCCATATTCTTTGATGTGCTGCATTGCGGCGATGGATTTTGAGCTCAGTCATCGCCACTGGCTCAGCGTTGCTGCTACAAACGATGTGACACGCATGCTGCTCTGACAAACTGCACACACATGCACACAGGTAGAGATGAGGACATAAAGGCACACAGTTTGGTTCATGCAAACATGGCAACAGATTCACACAGAGAATCCCTGCTGCCAGTCAAAGGGTCCGTCCTCACCAGCCTCTGTGCTGCAGAGAAAATGCAGAGGACAAAAGAGTCACAAATGCTGCCTTTTCAGATCTATTATTGGTGTAAAATTTTTACTTTTCTCCTTCAAGATGTTTCCATCTTTTCTGAAAAGGCTAATTGGCTAATTAGGCTGTGTGATGACTTGATCTGTTTTTCTGCTTAAATACCTCCGTGATGTTTTAATCTCACTACCCCAAATGTGCTAATTAAAAATTATGAAGTCATTTGTCATTGACAGCATTTAGATGGCGCACATCGAAAAGGTAATGCAATGAAGACACGCACATCCAAGGCACATAAAAAGGCGTGCAGGACCCCAAAAAAATATCAAACAGAAAAACCAAATGATCTGCACAGCTACAGCGCTCCCAGACAAAAAAAAAAAAATATTTAACAGAAATTAAATGTAACATTTCGGGCATTCAGTTGGTTTAGTGATTACTTTGGTTGATTACATTTAATTTCTGTTACATAAAATTTTTTTGTCTGGGAGCGCTGTGGCTCTGCAGATCACTTGGTTTTTCTCTTTGCACAAAACCAAAAGGTGTCAGATTTCAGTTCCAAAACCTTCTGACAGCCATCTGCGGAAGTTGGTCAAAATCGGCCGGTTTAGTGCATTTAGTTAAAAAGATATGTGTTATATTTTAACTTTGTACAAATGACAGAATTGACATTAATGGAGTTATTCTATCCGGATTAATTTGTGATTTTAAATCAAAACCCTAAGTCAAAACTGCTTTATTTTCCAAGACCTCTGCCTCACTGTGGCACTGTTGTATTCTGTTAAGGAATAATGGCTTACTTTTTGTGTATGTAGAGTTGAGCTTCGCTCCTCTCAATTGCTTTACTGCTGCAAAATATGTAGTAAACTGGAGCTTCCAGCAGTGGGCAGGGTGCACAAAGAAAGAAGTGCTGACTCATTGTTTGGGTCTGTGGTTGCCTTTGATGCTACCAGAAGTGATCGTGGTGTTAAAACTCAAAATCAGCTTGTTAGTAGCTGCAAGTGTACTTGCAGCTTCTGATAAATTTTTGGGTGGTTTATCAGTTTAGTTTTATAAAAGATAACTTTTCAGTTAGCTGATTAGCTATTGTCAAAGCTAACCTTTTGGTTAGTTGTGCCCACCACTGTGTATATATATATATATATATATATATATATATATATATATATATATATATATAATAGAATCTAAAATCACAATGAGTCATTAAAAATGCCGATGGTAGCCAGGACAGTGGAGTTTGTGGATCTATTTGACCTGCATGCAGACAGACTGTATCTGTGACCAGAAGGAAGCAGCTTGAACTCCTTGAACAGGGGTGACTCACATCGGCCACAGTTAAGCCACCTTGATACTTGCTCAGATTTGATCCCTGCACTGCCGTGCAATTCATCGTGCTAATGTGTCCTGCTTTGTCCTACTTGACGCCACGCTATATATAAAATAAAACCTGTGCCATGTCATTTCATAGCCAATGATGCATTTGTTCTCAGAACTTGGTTGATGAAACTTTCTCTCATCACTCCCAGAATCACAGAGAAATTATCTACAGCTGCAGGTTGTCTCGTGCTCGCCTTGTGGTGAACACATTTGGAATCTTGTCTCAAATGTAATTATTTATTATACAAGTATATATTGTAATGGATTGTTAAATCAGTTGAATTTTCATTCCTTCTTATGAGTTAGATAATGTATCTGTTAAATTATGTTTATTATAGATGTAACATCTCATCATAATCTATTCCAGGTTCAGATGCGCTGCACGCAAAGACACGTAGTAACGTGCAGTGTTTTCGAAGAGGTTGCACAATGTTCACGACTAGTTCACATGAATTAATGCGTGCCAAGTGTTTTGAACATTTCAAAATTTTCTTTGTGCACTGTCACACACCCCGCAGTTTACAACAGTTCACGACGAGTTTACTCATTGGCACGCAAGATTGCATGCCAGTGCGAGGATCAAATTCATGTAAGTGTCAAGGTGCCTTGAGCTGGGGTTTCTTTGCAGTCCTAGCCTTATATGTAAGGATTAAACAACTCGAAGCCGTGCATTATACGATTTGAATACACGACGCGGAGTCTAAAACACCACGACGCGAAGCGGAGTGCATTCAAACCGTATAATGCACAGCTTCGAGTTGTTTACTCCGCTTATACCATGGTCCCACACAGTGAGCTAACACACAAATATTTATTTAAGTTAACAGAAGTTGATAAAAATGCATAATTATTTGGGACTATTTTATGCCAGTCTCAAGACATTTTGCCTCTGATGTGCTTACCGTGTCTGTGGGCTTGCACCGCAGCGGGCCACTCACACCGCCCCCTCTCTGCAGTGTGGAGCTGCGACCAACTGGCAACAGGTCCAGAAACTACGCTCGCTGTTTTGATGCAGAGTGCTCCGACAGCCCGCAAGGATAGAACCGTTCTCTTCTTCTTTCCCGTCTTCAGTCTTGTCCAGTTCATCCGATGTTAACTCTTTGTTGCTTTTTTAATCATTGCTTTTGCTTTTCTTCTCGTCTGCTCTCCTCCTCTTTCCATTCCTCAAACGTTTTATTTTGGCCAAAAATATTAAAATTCACTTGGAAATCCATGTTTTATCGCGTTTCTGTCATTCACCTGTCAAAACACAGCTGATCTGCGCCAACTGATTTGTGCGTTGCTATGGTGATGACCACAGCGGAGTGATCATAACAGTGACTTAACTCGCTGAACTACGTGTGCGTATATATGAAAATAATGCACGCCAGTTAGACATGGAATTCTCACTGACCATGGTATAAAGATGGGTAAGGTCATACCTGGAAATTTGTTAAACAGTTTGATGATAGCCTGCAGTTTGTTCTTATTTTCAGATTAAGTGATCCACCAGAGCTAATAAGGGAAAATGTGAGGACTGACTCAGTAAAATATGAATAAAACTAGAAGCACTCAGAGAGTGCAAACCTGCGCCAAGGCCATGGGGTCACTGACGCCATAACATCTACACGCCATGGAATCATTGAACCTAAAAAAGTTTAACAATGATGTTTGCTCAGTAGTAAAAAAGTTTCATCTGCTGTGACTGGATAGCATGTATCCTTAGCACTTGGCATCACAGTTTATTGCAACTTGCACCTTTCCCGGAAGCTACTGTCATCTGAGCACTGATATTGATATTGCATGTGCTTATAGACAAAAACAAATAAGAGACAACATTCAATTTATTATTCAACTAAACTGCAAATATATAAATTTTTTACATTTATGAAACACTTCTCTAAACAAGGCCATAGGGTCACTGACCCTAAAGAGATTCCCTCCTTGGCACAGTGATCTATTTCTTTTTGTCTGTTTCTCTAAAATTGGATATAATAATCATTAGATTATTAATATATAAACAAAAATAAATTTAAGAAATATTACAATTTGAAAACAATTGCACCCGAACGTGATGACAGCTGCAACTGCTTAATGCTAACTTTTAACATTGAAAATGCCATAGACATGCTAACGCATTAGCATCGTGATCCGGATCGTGATCCGGATCACCACTAAAATTTAATCACTTGTTCCTCTTGTCATTTCCAACCACTCCACAAAATTTCATCAAAATCCGTTCAAAACTTTTTAAGTTATCCTGCTGACAGACAGACAAACAAACCCGACCGAAAACATAACCTCCTTGGCGGAGGTAACAATCTCATAAAGTAACTGTGAACATTAAAGCTTTGCAGCTCATGATAAAAGTGGATGCACTGGTGAACTTTCTTACATACATCATCCACCTGAAACTCGAAGCTCAGCTGATCATCATTTACAGTGTCCTGATATCTGTACTGCTGAACAAGTCTTCATACAGCCAAAGAGGGGCCTTCCAGAGATTAGTGACCATTTCTTCAGTTTTTGCATAAACTGATGTCTAAAAAAGATGACTATTATTAAAATCTTTCAGGACAGAGCCGTGGTCAGGTTTTTTATGACTGAGGAGAAAAACAACTACCGAATCATTTGCAAACTTAATAATGTGATGCCTCACATATTGGCTCTGGTGTTCATTAGTATATAACACAAATAAAAGGGGTGACATATCCACATCCAGATGTCACAGCTTCACTTGGGGGATCCAAAAGGCATTTCCCTCCACATGGAGCGTATCAGTGTGAGGAAATGCCTCGAGATCCCCCAAGTGAAGCTGTGACATCTGGATGTGGAGATGTCTGGTCTGGTTTACTTCTTTGACCATCTGAGACTCTGGATACACAAAAGAAATAAATGGATCAATAGATGGCATTAATAGACACTATTAACTTACATTGAGATGTATAGAAGGACAAAACTACAATAGTTAGAAAACAGTCATCTTTGAACAATCAAACTGATAATGTCACAGATTTTAAATAATTGAATTTAACATACTTTAGGTTAAATATGAAGAGTGAATCTTGTTTATTGTCCAATTAAACTTGAAAATTGTGTGATCATGTAGACAGAGAGTCAATGGATTATTATGTGCCCTATGACAAGGCAGGTTTTACAGCATCATTTTAAATTTTTTATTTCAATTTATTTTCATTTATATAGTGCCAAATCACATCAAAGTTGCCTCAAGGCACTTCACAAAGGTAAGGTCTAACCTTACCAACCCCAGAGCAAGCACACAGGTGACAGTGGTAAGGAAAAACTTCCTCTGAGGATGAAACCTCAAGCAGACCAGACTCAAAGGGGTGACCCTCTGCTTGGGCCATGCTACAGACAGAAATTACAGAAGAATTTACAAAACGAATACACAAAATTTTGCCGGTGCACAGGACAGGAGGGTAGCAGAAGCAAACACCACACACATCTCTGGATGGAGCCGCACCTCAAGCAGAGAGAAAAGAACAGAATCAGGCATGAGAAAGACAACAAATACAGTATAATTTGTCAGCATTAAGCAACAAGAGAAACAGAAGAAATACTAAGGTGATCGCCAGCCACTAGCCCTAAGCTTCACTAAAAGACCCAGAATTTAGATAAAGTTGAGGCCGCGGCCCACTCCATTTCCTAATAAAATGAAATTAAAAGAGTTAAAAGCATTGTAACCTACTATGTCAGTATGCTAGCCATATGAAATTTTCTTCCTTCCTTCCATTTTCCTTCCCTGTATCTCACTAATGTGGCTTTTCATGCAGTTATAAAAGCTTGTATCACAGCAGTGTAGTGTTACCGTGTAAGGGCCCTGTCACATATGCCAACTTATGAAAAATTTGTCAAATATGCTGGATATGTCGAATACGTTATGCAGCTGTCACACCTTGATGATTTAGCCAGCGTATGCCAACAGCCCCGTTTCCACCGAGCAGTCCAGGTTGGAATGGTTAGATCTGGATTGGCTTGCGTTTCCACTGCCAGTAGAAGCATTTTGTCTGGTAGGTGGAGCATGCAGACATGCACGCCATCAAGAGCGCCATCAAGAGGGCCATCAAGAGTGCAAATGGTTTCACACAGCCTCGCTCCTCCACGCAGAGGCCAAACAGAGTAATTTAACATTTTTTTAATTTTAACATTTTTTGACTTTATTTTTGTCTTGGTGGATCATGGGATTTATTTTCATCATGTGTAGAATACTGAAGAGTCAGCTGATGTCTGTGGTAAATGGTGATATGAATCATATCACCATACCTTCCCACTGTAGCCAAGTGCTTGCTCACAGGGGGTCGTTTTGACCGTTGGGGTTTTACATAATTATTGTATGGCCTTGCCTTACAATATAAAGTGCCTTGGGGCAACTGTTTGTTGTGATTTGGCGCTATATAAATAAATTGATTGATTGATTGATTGATTGATATGAATGAATGAGATGCTGTGACTCTTTCAACTTTTAATATGTTAATTTTCTTGTTGTGGGACAAAGCGCCGACATCCTCTGGTTTAGGCTGAGAAACTCACCGGGAGCAGACAAACACAGAGGGACTTCCTTTAAAAAGCTACATTTCTTCAGCCACGACAAGGAACTAAAGTATTTTCAGACGTGGATTTCCAAAATCAGGACACTTGATGTGGATAAATTTTCTCCAGGCTGTGATGATGAATCAGACTGAAATGACATAACAGGTAAGAATGACTTTATATTTACTCCCTGTGTGATGGGTTTTAATATTTGAAACAGTCTCAACTGTTCCCATGAGGACTGCAGCTTTGAGCCAATCAATGCACAGCGCAATGGATGTATATCGACTTACGAGTAAAGTATATGTAATGTGTGTCAACAATCACATAACTTACTTAGAGCTTATGGCCTGCGTAGGCGGGACGTATGAGCCATATGCTGGCATGTGTCACAAATATTGTGCATGTCCAAAATCTTTTCGATGAACTCTCCATATTACGACATATACCTCTTAACTTATACAAAATTTATTAGATGTATGCCAGTGTATTTTTCATATGTCAGCATACGCTGGCTAAATCCTCAAGGTGTGACAGGGCCATAAGAACATATTGCAACTGAGAGACAACAGATTACATTCAAACTCAGATGTCACAGCCACACAGTGAACACCAGCCTCTTCTTCACTCAGCGTATCGTTTGTCACTTGAAGCTCCGTTTGTGTGCGGAGTGCTGACAGGATGTCAATACGGCCGTGTGCTGGTGGAACACACACAAAAAACACGGTGAACGAGAGATAAATAAAGACTTGGAGGACCTTGGGCAAAGTGAGTCATGGTAGCACTTTGGATCATGAGGCTGTGCTGACTAAGTTTATTTTTGTTCTCAATATTTCAGGTGCAGCAGAGGTTTTGTCCATGATAGTCTCTGCTGAAGATATGAGGACATCTCTCTGCCAGTAATTTGTGTTGTGGCATTTAATTGGTTTAGTGATTATTTTGGTTGATAAACAAGAATCAATACTCAGTTCAGAGAAGCAGGTGGTTCTTAGAGGACTTCAGTGTAACCTGATTGTGATCAAATTTGAAGCCAAGATACATTCATTTGGGATTTTCAGTTCAAATTCAGTGCATGTGCCGTTACCGCACATCTGTCACACTGTGGAATTACCTTGGACTCTGGATGGTAACCACCCAGGCAGACAACCAGTCCATCCCTGCCTCTTAAGTAACCATCTATCTGGCAACTTGGGCATTCCCCTTGTCCTTCTGCAGCCAGTGGTGCCTTTAGCACTGTGGCACCTGTCCAGAAAAACACACCACATGGTCAAAATGTCAGCTCTGAAGTTCAGTCACAATAAAAAAAAAATCAAGTTATCATTTGGACAAGAGTGGGTGATTCTGAGAGGGTGATCACCTTAATATTTCTTCAGTTTTTCTTGTTGCTTAATGCTGACAAATTATACCTTATTGTTGTCTTTCTGCCACCTGATTCTGTGTTTTTTTTCTCTCTGTTTGAGGTGCAGCTCCATCCAGAAGTGGGAATGGGTGTCTTCTTCTGCCAAGTCTCCTGTCTTGTACACCAGCATGGACTCCAAAAAGTTCCTGTATATTTGTATTATCAAATGTGTCTGTAGCATGGCCCAAGCAGAGGGTCACCCCTTTGAGTCTGGTCTGCTTGAGGTTTCTTCCTCAAATCATCAGAGGGAGTTTTTCCTTACCACTGCCACCTGTGTGCTTGCTCTTGGGGTTGGTAAGGTTAGACCTTACTTGTGTGAAGCACCTTGAGTCAGCTTTGTTGTGATTTGGCGCTATATAAATGAAATTGAGGGTGTTGGTGAAACTCCATCATGCTCAAAGTCAAAATTCTTCAAGATACATTCATTTGGGATGTCTCGTAAAATTTGGTGAAAATCACATACACTTTGTGCAGGTTATCATTGGTGCAATAAGGTGTGACTGCATGGATGAACAGAGTGCATTTCTATATCTCCTGGTGTTATGGCTGGCAGGGGATAAAATTCATGCAGAGGAAGCAAATTTTTTAGAAGCTTCACCTCCACTGGGATAAATATCAGTGAGTTTACTGATGAATAAGTCATTATCTCAGCTTCTCTCTCACATCAGTTTGCCCATCGAATTCCCCTGTTGTCACTCTCTCCCTTTTTCACTTTCCCCTTTTGCTCCCTTTTTCAAAACACCCCTTTGTTTAGCATCATGTTGTTTCTTTGATCTGCAGGTCTGATTGTGTACTTGGGGATGATGGTGGGGGCCTTCGTGTGGGGAGGCCTGGCGGATCGGATCGGCCGGCGGCAGACCCTCCTCATCTCCCTCTCCATCAACAGTGTGTTTGGTTTCTTCTCGTCCTTTGTCCAGGGCTACAGCTCCTTCCTGTTCTGCCGTCTGGCCTCCGGTGTCGGGTAAGGAGACAGATGAGTCATGCAAGCGGAGCAGCTGTGGCTGAAAATGAGAGAGACACGACCATACATTAGTTGATTGATAGGCAAACAGAGAAAGCAAAAGCCAGTTTAAAAAAGAAAGACAAATTTGGTTTCAGATGCATGAATGTTGATGGTGCATTTTAGCAGCTTGTCTGCATACGTTTATATTTTTTTACTCAACTTTTTACTCAAAGGTTTTTAATTGAATTTCTGCCTGTTTTTTTTTCATGATTGTTGGCAAAACAGCAAAAAAGGCAAAAAGTTTGCTGTATATATTCTTATCTATGGAGTCTCAGAGTATGATACCAGAATCCCTACACACACAAGTTTTAGATCAGGGGTCATCATCTCCAGTGTTGTATAGTAACGAAGTAAAAATACTTCACTACTGTACTTTAGTATGTTTTGGGAGACTTTGTACTTTGAGTTTTTTAAATTCTGCTTACTTTCACTTTTACTTCACTACATTTCCGACCTTAATTGCATACTTTTACTCCGATACATTTTCTATGCGCCATGCCGTTACTCGTTACAAAAAAAACAAAAAAACACACACACAAAAACATACATGTCAACCTATACAGATTGTCCGTAAATTATACGGATTTTTCCGAGTTTCAGAGTCATGCGGACGTACAAATAAAGTCTTACGGATTATCAGGGTTTGGTCTGCAGCAGACTGTATTCAACCGTTTCTGCTGCGTGACTCCACTTTGATGCCTAAGTCATTGGTTCTTTGATTCGCTGCTCTTCAGAAACGGCAAGTCCGCTTCTTAACTCCTCTCAAAGCCATTAAAATATCGTGAGTCGCTTTTGTGTGGATTAAAGTCACTAACTGTGACTCATCTTGTTGCAGTCAAGAAATGAGAATCGTCCTCCGTTCCATGCGTTTGGAGCCGTGCAGCTGCAAGGCTCTCTGCTGAGACAGACAGAGTCCAGTCGGAATTAATAACTTCAAATTGCCGCTTTAAATAAAATGACACCTCTTTCCAAACGCTGTAATACAGAAAATAAACCACAATCGATATGCAATCCTGCAACTGTTTGTGTACAGAATAAAGAGGAGAGGAGACAGGACACAGCCCTGAGGAGACAAGCAACCATTAACCAAAACATGCTGGACCCGATCAGTGAGAAAATCTAAAAATCAATGACAGCAGTTGATCAGGAAGGTTAAAATCCTCAGCAAGCCTTTGTATCAAAACATGAGGTTGCATTTTATTAAAAGCAGAAGAAAAGTCTGTAAATAAAAGTCTAACATGGGCGCCCGCCTTTTCCAGGTGCTTGTAGACAGTGTTCAAAAGAAAAAGTTTAGCATCCTCCACACCTTTGCTAGATTGATAGATTGATAGGCAAATTGCAGTTTGATTTTGGAAGGGGGATCACTGTAGATGTCTTCCACAAAGAGGGAATTTTACACTGATCAACACATGATTGAAACAGTCTTGTAAACACAGCACTGAGCTGGGTAGCACAGTGGTGCGAGGTTCGCCCACAGATGGCATCAGGACCCCTAGCTTTCCCTTCCTTTACCTTCTTAAATAGGGCAGTGACTTGGTTTTGTGAAATTACAATTTCTTTTTCAGGTTTAAGAGAGTTTCTGCAATCAGATACATTTCCAACCACATCAGTTCTCTCAAGACGAGAGAAAAAGGAATTAAATGCACTTGGCAGGTCATAATCAGGCACACCACTAACAGTAACAGGTTTCCTGTCCTCTTTATGGTGGCCACAGGAGGCCATATTCTTAATGCCACGCCAAGCTGTTCTGAGATCACCACTGCCGTACTGAGCCTCCACTTTCTCTTTGTATTTTAATCTGGCTTTTCTTAACTCTCCTTTCACTTCTCTGGAGACTTCTTTTTTTTCTCTAATTGGTCACCAGTGCAATAAACCACTTTCTTTTTATTAATTATTGATTTCAGCTCTTTAGTTACCCATGGTTTGTTATTTGGATAAATGACAACTTTTGACGGGACAGTGGAGTCAACACAAAACGCTATGTAAGAGGAGACAGAGTCACAAAGTTCATCTATATCAGAGGCGTCAAAGAAACAGTCCCAATCTGTGCACTCAAATAAGGCTTGAAGGAGAGAAATGCTGTCCTCAGACCAACAATTCACAGTCTTTACCTCATTTGGCAGACGCCTGAACGCAGGGACGTACTGCGGCATGAGATACACAGTTATGATACGAGGATCCAAGTGGAGGAAGCGGGAGGGACTTGAATGCACCCTCCACAGAGCCATAGCACAAGTCTAAAGTCGTGTCCCTCTGCGTTGTAGCACAAGTGACGTACTGTTCGTACGTCTTAAGGGTATCACAAAGACGACAATGATTAAAATCTCCTAAAATGAATTTCGGTGCGTCTGAACAGATGGTATCGAGCCGGTGCGTGATGTTACCGATCAGCTGTGCTGCGGCCGCAGCGTCAGCGCGAGGATGCACGTACACAATAGTGAAAAACAGCTGTTGGAACTCAGGCGGCAAGTAAAAGGGTCGGAGAGAGAAACACAAAAGCTCAATATCGGGAGTACAAATCCTCTCGCACCACAACGGTGTTACAGTACCTTTTGTTTACGTAGCAGCACA
Organism: Thalassophryne amazonica; assembly: GCF_902500255.1. Taxonomy (NCBI): domain Eukaryota; kingdom Metazoa; phylum Chordata; class Actinopteri; order Batrachoidiformes; family Batrachoididae; genus Thalassophryne; species Thalassophryne amazonica. Next base: position 56,284,446 of record NC_047109.1, on the reverse strand, counting down.
CTCCGCCTCCGCGTGACTTGTTAGTAACTTCCTTGTTATGATCCAGTCTGAGCAGGACCCCAAACCCACTCAATGACAGCTCCTCACCCCAATCAGAATCGCTGAGCCAGGATTCTGTGAAGACAAGCAGGCATGCATTTTTGATCTCCGGCCTAACCGTGATCCAAGCTTCATTCTCATCCAGTTTGTTACGGATTGATTGTGAGTAAGGATGTCCATTCCTGCTTCCCTGAGGAAGTCTGGGGCCAAAGCTACTGTCTCCTGGGTCACATCATCTGGAGCCAGGTGACTTGATTCCCCCGTGATGCTTCCTGGACCCAGAAGGACTGCCCTTGCTTCCTCAGGCCTGAAACAGTCAGAACAATGGTTAGATAATCCCTGCTTCAATCCGCAGCCCAAACATGGCTCGACCATGGAACAACATGGCTCCTCCAGGATGCTGTCAGGAAGAGAAGCTAATGCCTCCTTGGGGACTTCCTCCAAAGTGGAGATGGACAACCTCTCCTTGATTTCATTGGGGGCTGGAAGGGAGTTCCCCTCGTTGACATCAATGGGGCCAGTGTGGAACTTCTCTGCCTCAGGATCTGAGCCGTGGCGCACGTTAAGCAACGGAGGCTCGTCGACACTGAACACAGCTTTTTTTTTCTTTTGGGCCCCATCTAAGCCATGGAGGGGCTCAAGAGAAAGGGGAGACCCTGGGAGAGCAGCTGGAACTGCTGGATTAAGTGGCGGAAGAAGGGCTGGTTGCAGACTGGCTAGGGACACTGGAGGCAACGAAGATCCGGGGCAAGATCCCGACCCGGGTGAGTCGGACTGCAGGGCAGCAGGCTGAGGAGTAGCTGTTTGAAGGATGTCTATGACTGAAGGGAAAGTGGAACCAAACAGGGCTATGGTCACTGGATCTGGCCTGATGGAGGGTGACTGAAGTTTAGCTACTAGTTGATGCAAAGTGGCAGTGTCATGGAGCAAAGACACCATATCCATGGACAATGTTCTGGGCAGCGGAAATCAGTGGCTGCAGCTGGACAAGATCAAACAGAGTGGGGGGGGGGGGGGGTCCTCAGGAGAGGATGCGGCTTGCTGCTCTAGGAATTCTGTGGCTGGCTCTGGATCCATTTCAAAGTCTTTGAAGGTTCTGGCAAGAGTGTTCCCACCCCTTCATTAGAGCTACAGAGTTCTCTCTTGATGAACTTGGCAAGGCTCCTCTTCTCCAGCCGCGGGGCCCTGCCTAAGTCGCTAACAGCATCTGGCACCGTCCACTGGGAAGTAGGCCCAGTCGTCATGAGGGATGATGGAGAGACAGCAGGTGGTGCAACGAGTGACACCTCAGGCCGGGGTGACACCTGGTGGCCTAGTCCCTTCAAGAACTCTTGAGGATCTAATGCCCAAGCTGGAGGTTTATCTTGCTTTAAAACCCTTTCCACTGAATACAGCTCTGGAAGAAGCTCCACAGCCCAGGGGTGGGCGCTAACCTCCCCCTGGACGGTCACCAGGTACCCCTTCCTTTGCTTCTTTTTCTGTGTATTTTGGTAGGAATTATAACAGAGTTGGAATTGTTCACAGAACGTCCGGAAAGAACTTGGATTGGGAAAGCTGCCTGCGGGGTTCTTCAGTGTTGGCAAGTCCATTCTGTTAGGGTCGGGAGGAGGTGAACCAAGGGACGAGGGGAACCCCTAGATGCAGGACAGCCGAGGTGATGAGAGTGGCATTAAAGCACAGTTTTATTAATGATAAAGAAACCAGTCAAGAATGTCATGTGGTAACAAAACTTGGAGTCAGGAGTCCTCTTCTAAATCCTGGTGAGGGCCACAGAGGAATGCCACTGCACTGCTGGTAGAAGCTCCAGGGGAGTGCTCACCAGAACTGGGGACTCCTTCCTGTAAAGGGGAGTGCACTAGACGGTCTGTACATAAAAGAGTGAGTACCAAACAGAAGCAGAGCCAATGAATGTCTTTGCTGCTTGGAGTGTATTTCCAAAATGACCCACCAAATTCAACCAACAGTATTTCAGGTATACAGAATAATATTCAAACATATCAGTCTTCTCAATCAAAACAGGATTCCAACAAAAGTCTTTCTTGTGATTCAAAACAGGATTCCAACAAACGTCTTTCTTATGATTCAAAACAGGATTTCAACAAAGAGTAAAAAGAGTGAATTAAGCTCCAAACTGCAAAACCAATGTTTACTCATGCTCCAAACATGATCCCAGGGGACAGGAAGCACTCAGGCTGCAAAGAGCAAACCTTTCATGCATACACAGATAGTCAAACAGAGACAATGGACCTGCACTGAATAAAAGCCAGAATCACTTTAAGTAGCATGTCTCAGATACAGGTGCAGACCAACCAAGGTGTAAATGATAATGTCTAATTATGTGTAGGGACAAAAATGAACACTAGATGGAGGTAAAGTAAAGAGACTAAGAACTGTGAGGACATAAAGGGTCACTAGAGGGAAGCAGAGAGTGCTAAACACGAGAGGTAATAAAGGGCCAATGCAGAGAATACAAGACAAGAAAAAGGGTGAAAGTGACAAGGAGCGATACAGCAGGAAATGACTGAGAAGGAAATGACAAAAACAGACAGACAGAACATGACAGACAAAAGCTGGGAAATGCAAAGAATGTTAGACCAGAAAATATTGTTGTGAAGGTGTCGTAACACGGACCCACAACAGGGGGCGCAAATGAACGGACAATGGATAAGAAAAGGAGTAACAATTTAATGTTGTGAAGGCACACAATGGAATACAGACAGAAAAATAGTGGATGCCAATTGTACACAAGAGGACTGTGGGCAGGCTCGAAGATAGGAGACCTCTGATGATCGAAGAGCCGGGGCCCACACCGCTTCCACCACCAACGGCCTGAAGAACACCGGAGCCGCCAAGTCCTGAGTCCCCAGGTGGTCTCTGTCCTCCGTTGTCGGCCCTGGTACTGCTGGCAGACAAGAAACAGATGACGGTGAGTGTGAGTCCTCACACCCAGCAACCTTTACACACAATTCCTCCGGGAGGGAAAACCTCCACCTCCAGATACGTTATCACTCGTGCAGCTCCTGTTTGTCCCTCTTCTGGATGGAGTGAGAGACGAAGACCGTCATCTTCTCACTATCCGCCAATCCAATCTCCAACAGACTTTACAGGTATACGGCTGCACACAGATCACAATTTGAAAAACACTCAGAGAATACAGCAGAGAAGATTACCTCTAGTGGTAGATGATTTCTCGGTGAGGAGGTGGAGTTGTAATCCGCTTCTTATGTGGTGGTTCATGAGAGACAGCTGGTGTGGTTGACAAGTGACAGCTGTCACTTTCAATGGCTCCGGCGCCCTCTCATGCTTGAAGCCCGCACTCCAAGCAGGGCGCCGACTGGTGATGGTGGGCCAGCAGTACCTCCTCTTCAGCGGCCCACACAACAGGACCCCCCCCTCAACGGGCGCCTCCTGGCGCCCGACCAGGCTTGTCCGGGTGTCGGCGGTAGAAATCGACCAGGAGGGCCGGGTCCAGGATGAAGCTCCTCTTCACCCAGGAGCGTTCTTCGGGTCCGTACCCCTCCCAGTCCACCAAGTACTGAAAACCCCGGCCCATCCGACGGACGTCCAGGAGCCAACGAACAGTCCATGCAAGCTCCCCGTCGATGATTCGGGCAGGAGGTGGCTCGGGTCCAGGGGTGCAGAGTGGTGAGGTGTGGTATGGCTTGAGTCTAGAGACATGAAAAACCGGGTGGATCCGCAGTGAAGCCGGGAGTGTCAGCTTCACTGCGGCCGGACTGAGGATCTTGGCGATGGGGAATGGTCCAATGAAACGGTCCTTCAGTTTCTGGGATGTCACTTGGAGCGGGATGTCCTTAGTGGATAACCACACCTCCTGCCCCGGTTGGTATGCAGGGGCCGGGGATCGCCGGCGATCTGCATGGGCCTTGGCCCTCGTCCGGGCCCGCAACAGGGCAGAACGGGCGGTCCGCCACACCCGGCGGCACCTCCGCAGGTGGGCCTGGACCGAGGGTACCCCGACCTCTCCCTCCACAAGTGGGAACAAAGGGGGCTGGTAGCCCAGACATGCTTCAAAAGGGGAGAGGCCGGTGGCAGATGACACTTGGCTGTTGTGAGCGTACTCGATCCAGGCCAGATGGTTACTCCAGGCCGCCGGATGCGCGGAGGTTACACAGCGAAGGGCCTGTTCTAAGTCCTGGTTCGCCCGCTCTGCCTGGCCGTTCGTCTGTGGGTGATACCCGGACGAGAGATGTACGGTGGCCCCCAGCTCCTTACAAAAACTCCTCCAGACCTGCGAGGAGAACTGGGGACCATGATCCGAGACGATGTCCGACGGTATCCCATGCAGACGCACGACGTGGTGGACCAGGAGGTCTGCTGTCTCCTGGGCCGTTGGGAGCTTCGGGAGGGCCACGAAGTGGGCCGCCTTGGAGAACCGGTCCACTATCGTCAGTATGGCGGTGTTGCCCTGGGACGGCGGGAGGCCCGTGACGAAGTCCAGGCCGATGTGGGACCAGGGGCGATGAGGCACAGGCAGGGGTTGGAGGAGACCCCTGGTCTTGTGATGGTCCGCCTTGCCCCTGGCACAGGTGGTACAGGCCTGGACGTAGTCCCGGACGTCGGCTTCCAGTGACGCCCACCGGAAGCGCTGCTGGACTACTGCCACGGTCCTACGCACTCCGGGATGACAGGAGAACTTGGATCCGTGGCAGAAGTCCAAGACGGCAGCCCTAGCCTCTGGTGGGACGTAAAGTTTGTTCTTCGGACCATCTCCCGGGTCCGGGTTCCTTTGCCAGGGCCTCCCGGACGGTTTCCTTCACGTCCCAGGTGAGGGTGGCCACGACAGTGGACTCGGGAAGGATGGTTTCGATGGGGTCCGACAACTCAGCCTTGGCCTCCTCTTCGTGCACCCGGGACAGTGCATCGGACCGTTGATTCCTAGTCCCGGGGGGGTAGGTGATCTGGAAGTCAAAGCGTCCGAAGAACAGGGACCAGCGGGCTTGCCTGGGGTTCAGCCGCTTGGCGGTCCGGATGTACTCCAGGTTCCGGTGGTCCGTGAAAACCGTGAAAGGCTCCGTAGCTCCCTCCAACAGGTGTCTCCACTCTTCCAGAGCCTCCTTCACCGCGAGGAGTTCCCGATTGCCCACGTCATAATTCCGCTCAGCGGGGGTCAACCTGCGGGAAAAGTAGGCACAAGGATGGAGAACCTTATCGGACTCCCCGCTCTGGGACAGCACAGCTCCTATCCCTGAGTCTGAGGCATCCACCTCCACTACAAACTGGCGAGTAGGATCAGGCTGCACCAGAACTGGCGCAGACGAAAACCGGCGTTTCAACTCCCTAAACGCGGCCTCGCACCGGTCCGACCAGGTGAAGGGGACCTTAGTGGAGGTCAGGGCAGTCAGGGGGCTAACAACCTGACTGTAACCCTTAATGAACCTCCTGTAGAAGTTTGCAAAGCCGAGGAACTGTTGCAGCTTCCTACGGCTTTTTGGTTGGGGCCAATCCCTCACCGCCGCAACCTTGGCCGGATCCGGGGCGACGGAGTTGGAGGAGATGATAAACCCCAGGAAGGACAAAGAAGTGCGGTGAAGCTCACACTTCTCGCCCTTCACAAACAACCGGTTTTCTAACAACCGCTGTAGGACCTGACGTACATGCTGGACATGAGTCTCAGGGTCCGGAGAAAAGATGAGTATATCATCCAGATATACGAAGACAAACCGGTGCAGGAAGTCCCGCAAGACGTCGTTAACCAATGCTTGGAATGTCGCGGGCGCGTTGGTGAGACCAAACGGCATGACCAGGTACTCAGAATGACCTAACGGGTGTTAAATGCCGTCTTCCATTCGTCTCCCTTCCGGATCCGAACCAGGTGGTACGCATTCCTAAGATCAAGTTTGGTGAATATTTGAGCTCCATGCAGGGGTGTGAACACCGAATCCAAGAGGGGCAATGGGTATCGATTGCGAACCGTGATCTCGTTCAACCCCCTGTAATCGATGCATGGACGGAGTCCGCCGTCTTTCTTACCCACAAAAAAGAAGCCCGCACCCATCGGGGAGGTGGAGTTCCGGATGAATCCGGCGGCTAAGGAGTCCCGGATGTAGGTCTCCATTGATTCGCGTTCCGGACGTGAGAGGTTGTACAGTCTACTGGACGGGTACTCAACGTCCGGAATCAAATCAATGGCACAATCGTACGGTCGGTGCGGGGGAAGAGTGAGTGCCAGATCTTTGCTGAAAACATCAGCCAGATCATGGTACTCCTCAGGCACCGCCGTCAGATTGGGAGGGACTTTAACCTCCTCCTTAGCCGTGATCCCGGGTGGAACCGAGGATCCTAAACACTCCCGGTGGCAGGCTTCGCTCCACTGCGCCACTACCCCAGATGGCCAATCGATCCGGGGATTGTGTTTCACCATCCAAGGAAAACCCAAAATCACTCGGGAGGTAGAAGGTGTTACGTAAAACACGATCTCCTCCCTGTGATTCCCAGACACAACCAGAGTCACGGGCTGTGTCCGGTGTGTGATTAACGGGAGTAGAGTGCCATCTAGTGCCCGTACCTTCAAAGGCGAAGGCAGAGCCACTAGAGGGAGCCCTACTTCCTTTGCCCATCTGCTATCCAACAGATTCCCTTCGGACCCCGTGTCCACCAGTGCTGGGGCGTGAAGGGTTAAATCCCCACTCAGGATTATCACTGGGATTCGTGCTGATCTGCGGGGTCTCCCCGTGTACATGTTATGGCCCACCCTTAGCCCAGTTTCTAAGGACGGCGTTGGTGTTTGACCGTTTGGGGCAGTCTTTTAACATGTGTTCACATGAGCCACAGTAAAAACACTCCCCGCGGGCCAGCCTCCTTTGTCTGACATCAGATCTCACTTTGGCCCTGCTCGTGTCCATAGCTTCGTCAGCAGGGGGAGCTGTTGCCACACGGAGCCCTCTGGCAATGGAACGTGGGGACGATGTCACCCCTTCGGACCCGGAAGAGAGAGGGACGGCTTGTGCCCGGCCACGCCCCCCGGCCTGCTCCCGACGGTGTTCATTTAAGCGGTTGTCTAAGCGTATAACCAGATTGACAAGCCCGTCGAAATCCTGCGGTTCGTCCTTAGCCAGTAAATGCTCCTTCAGTACTGGAGACAGTCCGCTTATGAAGGCAGCGCGGAGCGCAACGTCATTCCAGCCAGACCTCGCAGCCGCGATGCGGAAGTTGACAGCGTAATCAGCTGCGCTCCGACGCCCCTGTCTCATTGACAGCAGCACGGTCGAGGCGGTCTCGCCTCTGTTAGGATGATCAAACACTTGTTTGAATTCCCGTATAAACCCAGCGTATGATGTCAGAAGCCATGAATCCTGTTCCCAGAGCGCTGTAGCCCAAGCGCGTGCCTCACCTCGAAGCAGATTAATTACATAAGCCACCCGGGTGGCGTCTGATGCGTACATAACCGGACGCTGTGCAAAAACGAGCGAACACTGCATTAGGAAGTCTGCGCACGTTTCAACACAGCCTCCGTACGGTTCGGGAGGGCTTATGTAAGCTTCAGGGGACGGTGGGGGGGGTTGTTGAACGGCCAGTGGAACGTCTGTATTAGGCCCCGGGCCAGCAGGAGGAGACACTGCAGCGACGCTCGACTCGCGTGCTTCCACTCTGGCGGTGAGAGCCTCCATCCTCCGATTGAGGATTGCATTTTGCTCGGTTACCAGATGTAACTGAGCAGTGAAAGCGGTAAGGATTTGCTGCAGATCACTTACCACGCCTCCTGCTGACGCCTGCGCTCCTTGTTCTCCCATTGGCTGTTCAAGCTGTGGTTGACGCCCCTCTGGATCCATGACGAATGGCCGAGAAATCCTGTTGTGAAGGTGTCGTAACACGGACCCACAACAGGGGGCGCAAATGAACGGACAATGGATAAGAAAAGGAGTAACAATTTAATGTTGTGAAGGCACACAACGGAATACAGACAGAAAAATAGTGGATGCCAATTGTACACAAGAGGACTGTGGGCAGGCTCGAAGATAGGAGACCTCTGATGATCGAAGAGCCGGGGCCCACACCGCTTCCACCACCAACGGCCTGAAGAACACCGGAGCCACCAAGTCAATCAATCAATCAATCAACTTTTTTCTTATATAGCGCCAAATCACAACAAACAGTTGCCCCAAGGCGCTCCATATTGTAAGGCAAGGCCATACAATAATTATGAAAAACCCCAACGGTCAAAACGACCCCCTATGAGCAAGCCCTTGGCAACAGTGGGAAGGAAAAACTCCCTTTTAACAGGAAGAAACCTCCAGCAGAACCAGGCTCAGGGAGGGGCAGTCTTCTGCTGAGACTGGTTGGGGCTGAGGGAAAAAACCAGGAAAAAGACATGCCGTGAAGGGGGGCAGAGATCGATCACTAATGATTAAATGCAGAGTGATGCATACGGAGCAAAAAGAGAAAGAAACAGTGCATCATGGGAACCCCCCCCCACAATCTACGTCTAAAGCAGCATAACCAAGGGATGGTCCAGGGTCACCCGATCCAGCCCTAACTATAAGCCTTAGCGAAAAGGAAAGTTTTAAGCCTAATCTTAAAAGTAGAGAGGGTATCTGTCTACCTGATCTGAATTGGGAGCTGGTTCCACAGGAGAGGAGCCTGAAAGCTGAAGGCTCTGCCTCCCATTCTACTCTTACAAACCCTAGGAACTACAAGTAAGCCCACAGTCTGAGAGTGAAGCGCTCCAATAAACATGCCGATGGTTTGGACGAAGCAACCAATGAAAATAACTCAGACAGAACAACCGGAGAGAAAGAGTCTAACCAAATACCGGCATCACTGAAAGCAGCCAAAGATAACGATACATCTTTGGGATGGTTATGAGTAATTTTTTCTCTAATAGTCAAAATTTTGTTAGCAAAGAAAGTCATGAAGTCATTACTAGTTAAAGTTAATGGAATACTCAGCTCAATAGAGCTCTGACTCTTTGTCAGCCTAGCTACAGTGCTGAAAAGAAACCTGAGGTTATTCTTATTTTCTTCAATTAGTGATGAGTAGAAAGATGTCCTAGCTTTACGGAGGGCTTTTTTTATAGAGCAACAAACTCTTTTTCCAGGCTAAGTGAAGATCTTCTAAATTAGTGAGACGCCATTTCCTCTCCAACTTACGGGTTATCTGCTTTAAGCTACGAGTTTGTGAGTTATACCACGGAGTCAGACACTTCTGATTTAAAGCTCTCTTTTTCAGAGGAGCTACAGCATCCAAAGTTGTCTTCAAAGAGGATGTAAAACTATTGACGAAATACTCTAACTCCCTTACAGAGTTTAGGTAGCTACTCTGCTCTGTGTTGGTATATGACATTAGAGAACATAACGAAGGAATCATATCCTTAAACCTAGTTACAGCGCTTTCTGAAAGACTTCTAGTGTAATGAAACTTATTCCCCACTGCAGGGTAGTCCATCAGGGTAAATGTAAATGTTATTAAAAAAATGATCAGACAGAAGGGAGTTTTCAGGGAATACTGTTAAGTCTTCTATTTCCATACCATAAGTCAGAACAAGATCTAAGATATGATTAAAGTGGTGGGTGGACTCATTTACTTTTTGAGCAAAGCCGATAGAGTCTAATAATAGATTAAATGCAGTGTTGAGGCTGTCATTCTCAGCATCTGTGTGGATATTAAAATCGCCCACTATAATTATCTTATCTGAGCTAAGCACTAAGTCAGACAAAAGGTCAGAAAATTCACAGAGAAACTCACAGTAACGACCAGGTGGACGATAGATAATAACAAATAAAACTGTTTTTTGGGACTTCCAATTTGGATGGACAAGACTAAGAGACAAGCTTTCAAATGAATTAAAGCTCTGTCTAGGTTTTTGATTAATTAATAAGCTGGAATGGAAGATTGCTGCTAATCCTCCGCCACGGCCCGTGCTACGAGCATTCTGACAGTTAGTGTGACTCGGGGGTGTTGACTCATTTAAACTAACATATTCATCCTGCTGTAACCAGGTTTCTGTTAGGCAGAATAAATCAATACGTTGATCAATTATTATATCATTTACTAACAGGGACTTAGAAGAGAGAGACCTAATGTTTAATAGACCACATTTAACTGTTTTAGTCTGAGGTGCAATTGAAGGTACTATATTATTTTTTCTTTTTGAATTTTTATGCTTAAATAGATTTTTGCTGGTTATTGGTGGTCTGGGAGCAGGCACCGTCTCTACGGGGATGGGGCAACGAGGGGATGGCAGGGGGAGAGAAGCTGCAGAGAGGTGTATAAGACCACAGCTCTGCCTCCTGGTCCCAACGCTGGACAGTCACAGTTTGGAGGATCCAAGAAAATTGGCCAGATTTCTAGAAATGAGAGCTGCTCCATCTAAAGTGGGATGGATGCCGTCTCTCCTAACAAGACCAGGTTTTCCCCAGAAGCTTTGCCAATTATCAATGAAGCCCACCTCATTTTTTGGACACCACTCAGACAGCCAGCAATTCAAGGAGAACATGCGGCTAAACATGTCACTCCCGGTCTGATTGGGGAGGGGCCCAGAGAAAACAACAGAGTCCGACATTGTTTTTGCAAAGGTACACACCGATTTAATGTTAATTTTAGTGACCTCCGATTGGCGTAACCGAGTGTCATTACTGCCGACGTGAATTACAATCTTACCAAATTTACGCTTAGCCTTAGCCAGCAATTTCAAATGTCCTTCGATGTCGCCTGCTCTGGCCCCCGGAAGACAATTGACAATGGTTGCTGGTGTCGCTAACTTCACATTTCTCAAAACAGAGTCGCCAATAACCAGAGTTTGATCCTTGGCGAGTGTATCGTCGAGTGGGGAAAAACGGTTAGAGATGTGAACGGGTTGACGGTGTACACGGGGCTTCTGTTTAGGGCTACGCTTCCTCCTCACAGTCACCCAGTCAGCCTGCTTTCCCAACTGCCCGGGATCTGCCAGGGGGGAACTAGCGGCGGCTAAGCTACCTTGGTCCGCACCGACTACAGGGGCCTGGCTAGCTGTAGAATTTTCCACGGTGCGGAGCCGAGTCTCCAATTCGCCCAGCCTGGCCTCCAAAGCTACGAATAAGCTGCACTTATTACAAGTACCGTTACTGCTAAAGGAGGCCGAGGAATAACTAAACATTTCACACCCAGAGCAGAAAAGTACGGGAGAGACAGGAGAAGCCACCATGCTAAATCGGCTAAGAGCTAGTAGCTACGCAACCTAGCGGATTCCTAAAAACACACAAAGTGAATAATGTGTAAATAATTTAAAGGTGATTCAGCAGAAGGAGTGCCCCAATCAAGGCACCAAACAGGCCATGAAGCAGCACAGGCAACGCACGACAACAGCGAACGCACGACAACGGTGCTAAAATAAAATAAAAATCAACTAAACACGCTGTGGAGCAGCACAGATAACGCACGACAACAGTGCTAAAAGAGAAAAAAAAAAAATAATAAAATAAATAAAATAAAATAAAATAAAAAAAATAAAAACGAAAGCGTTAGCAAGCTAGTTAGCTTGCCAACACTGATGAAAGTTAGCTGATAAAAGTGCTCCGTCGCGATGTTTCGACCGTTAGAGGTCTTCCTTAGGCGTTGGAGCACAGTAAAAAAGAAAAAAAAAGTAAAAAGGTAAAAAAGTAAAAAAGTCTTGAAAAAGACTGTTAATTCAAGTCCAAAGCAGCAGTTAGCAGTCTCTGTGTAAACAGTCCCAACAGAGAGCCAAAATTCTGATGCCAACACGTAAACCAACACGTAAATCACCCCCACTCAAGTCCTGAGTCCCCAGGTGGTCTCTGTCCTCCGTTGTCGGCCCTGGTACTGCTGGCAGACAAGAAACAGATGACGGTGAGTGTGAGTCCTCACACCCAGCAACCTTTACACACAATTCCTCCGGGAGGGAAAACCTCCACCTCCAGATACGTTATCACTCGTGCAGCTCCTGTTTGTCCCTCTTCTGGATGGAGTGAGAGACGAAGACCGTCGTCTTCTCACTATCCGCCAATCCAATCTCCAACAGACTTTACAGGTATACGGCTGCACACAGATCACAATTTGAAAAACACTCAGAGAATACAGCAGAGAAGATTACCTCTAGTGGTAGATGATTTCTCGGCGAGGAGGTGGAGTTATAATCCGCTTCTTATGTGGTGGTTGATGAGAGACAGCTGGTGTGGTTGACAAGTGACAGCTGTCACTTTCAATGGCTCCGGCGCCCTCTCATGCTTGAAGCCCGCACTCCAAGCAGGGCACCGACTGGTGGTGGTGGGCCAGCAGTGCCTCCTCTTCAGCGGCCCACACAACAAATATGTGATACAAGATAAGAGGCAGGGAAATAAAGATAACCTAAAGAGATCAAAGAAGACAGCTCAGAGTTGGTAACAGATTAACAAAGAGGAGACCAGAACCCCAACACAGACCAAACCACAACACTACAGTCACTAACTGATATCTCACATTGTTTTGTTCATTTCCATTGCCGTTTCTCAGATTACCCTCATTTCTCTTTGCTCTGCTCTCTTCTCTGACTCACTTGCTGTTTCGCCCTCTAGCTGTATCTGTTTTCTCGTTCTTGTTTAATTTTTGTAATCACTCCCAAACGTTTTGTTTTTCTCATCTTACATTACAGCATTGGCGGCTCCATTCCCATTGTGTTTTCTTATTACTCTGAGTTCCTGGCCCAGGAGAAGCGAGGAGAACATCTTAGCTGGCTCTGCATGTTCTGGATGATTGGTGGTATCTACGCCTCCGCCATGGCCTGGGCCATCATCCCACACTACGGTGAGGAAAAACTGTGCGATCTAATTAGCTAAACCATATTGTATATCTGTTTCTCTCAATTTTAAAACAACAAAACTATAATGATAACAATTGTGGATGTTTCCATTTTATTGGTGTATCAGTGAAATTAAGAAGAATTTGATGTTTTACGCATTATGTTGCTGGAGTGTTGATGCTGGATATTCATTAAATCACTATTATTTTGACTTGCAAAAACCTAACTTTGTCAGTGATATACATGTAGTTATATTATCCTGTGTTTTATGTCAAACACAATATAAGTTGCTGTACCTTCCCACAAGAGGACTCTTTGAAATGCTCATATTTTTCTGCTGGTTAGACATGACTGAAACAGGAGCAGCTTGGATGCTAAAAACAGAGCAAACCTGACAAATCACCTGTGATGATGTTTTCCACGGTCGTCGTTTTTACACGTCCCCTCACTCTCCTCATGCAGGCTGGAGTTTCCAGATGGGCTCCGCATACCAGTTCCACAGCTGGCGTGTCTTCGTGTTGGTGTGTGCCTTCCCATCAGTGGCGGCCATCTCTGCCCTCACCACCATGCCTGAGAGTCCTCGCTTCTACCTGGAGGTCAGCGTTCAGCCTCTGAAAACATTAGCATATTTTAATTCACAGTGACCTGGATGCTCCGTGACCCTCAGTGCACTTACACAAAAACACAACACAAAATTGGTGCTTGCACATTTTTCCGGCATCATTTGAATAAATATGCGCAAGTACAGTATTTATCATTAGTGCAGCAGGGTAGGATGAATAATGCTCTGATGCATATTAGAATTCTGACATAGACAGTAAGACATGGCAGATTCAACCTGCTCTAGATTTTTGAAAACATGTTTAAAGTAAAAAATCTAAAGTGAAATCTCACAGCCAGTCTTGGCAGTACAGCTCTTACTTTGTTGGTGTTCATAGTACAGACAGAATAACGACGGGCTAAATTCCCGGTCATGTTAGTGGCATGACATGTGGCACCACATACTTTTTCCGGGAAAGAAAAATGCCCCTTTTTCAACATTTTCCAACAAGTCAAGATTTGGGGGCCTAACCCCCCTCCCCCCCCTTTTTTTTGTTGTTGGCAAAACAAGGAGGTCGCAATGTTTCTGTGTAGGCTCTCAATTGTCCAGGTGGTTTCCATAGTAGAGAAGCTTGAATCTTCGACTGGACTGGGTTGCTTGACGTGAGGACGTTTCGCTTCAAATCACAGAAGCTTCCTCAGCTAAAATTCTTGCTCTGGTAGTCTGACTTCTGTCTTGACTCTTGTAGAGAAGAATAAACCAGAAGCCAACAAAAGCTGGAGTTTTTAACCTAACCAGACCCCTCCTACCGAGAGGCCGACTGCTATAGGCTAGTGACTAAACAATAGCTCTAATTAGCACCTAGAGCACTAGAGCACTACTAGAGCACAATAGGTGCTAATTAGAGCTATTGTTTAGTCACTAGCCTATAGCAGTTGGCCTCTCTGTAGGAGGGGTCTGGTTAGGTTAAAAACTCCAGCTTTTGTTGGCTTCTGTTTATTCTTCTCTACAAGAGTCAAGACAGAAGTCAGACTACCAGAGCAAGAATTTTAGCTGAGGAAGCTTCTGTGATTTGAAGCGAAACGTCCTCACGTCAAGCAACCCAGTCCAGTCGAAGATTCAAGCTTCTCTACTATCAAAACAAGGAGGTTAACACACTTTTAAATAACAAACAAAAGTCTAAACGATGCTTTAGAAGACTGATTTATTACTTTTGTACTTTTAATTTCAATTGCACAAAATCTCACAAGTACAGAATGAAGCTGTTCCAGAATACTGGCTTTAAATTAAACACTTTTTTGTTGTTGTTTTTCTTTCTTTTTTTTTTCCTTTTTTTTGCAGCAGGGCAATTCCACAAAATCCCCCTTGATTCCATTTTCACAGACCTGTGAAATCCCTATAAAACCACCCCTTTCTCTGTGACAGTCAGAACTTGGATGGTAGCCCTGGTGGCAGCCAGTCCCCAGACTGTGGCTAAATTATACTTTCTGCATCTGCAAGTGTTCAAGGATCCTCTGTGGTCCATATGACATAACTTTTGTCAGAGGGTGTCTGCACAGACCTGTGTGTTGCATCTGTAGGCATTAATTATGGACACATTTACTCGTTAACGTCTCCTGCAGCCATGTTGGATAAGTCTGAGCCATTACATAACCTTTTCTTTCCTGTCACTCTGGGAAGGTTGTCATACTTTTATGTGGAGGCCCTGAAATACAGAATCTAGATTGTTGCCGTCACAGTTGAAAGCTACAACCCCTGGCAATAATTATGGAATCACCGGCCTGGGAGGATGTTCATTCAGTTGTTTAATTTTGTAGAAAAAAAGCAGATCACAGACATGACACAAAACTAAAGTCATTTCAAATGGCAACTTTCTGGCTTTAAGAAACACTATAAGAAATCAAGAAAAAAAATTGTGGCAGTCAGTAACGGTTACTTTTTAGACCAAGCAGAGGGAAAAAAATATGGAATCACTCAATTCTGAGGAATAAATTATGAAATCACCCTGTAAATTTTCATCCCCAAAACTAACACCTGCATCAAATCAGATCTGCTCGTTATTCTGCATCTAAAAAGGAGTGATCACACCTTGGAGAGCTGTTGCACCAAGTGGACTGACATGACTCATGGCTTCAACACGAGAGATGTCAATTGAAACAAAGGAGAGGATTATGAAACTCTTAAAAGAGGGTAAATCATCACGCAATGTTGCAAAAGATGTTGGTTGTTCACAGTCAGCTGTGTCTAAACTCTGGACCAAATACAAACAACATGGGAAGGTTGTTAAAGGCAAACATACTGGTAGTCCAAGGAAGACATCAAAGCGTCAAGACAGAAAACTTAAAGCAATATGTCTCAAAAATCGAAAATGCACAACAAAACAAATGAGGAACGAATGGGAGGAAACTGAAGTCGTCTGTGACCAAACTGTAAGAAACCGCCTAAAGGAAATGTGATTTACATACAGAAAAGCTAAATTAAAGCCATCATTAACACATGAACAGAAACAACAAGGTTACAATGGGCTAAGGAAAAGCAATCGTGGACTGTGGATGACTGGATGAAAGTCATATTCAGTGATGAATCTCGAATCTGCATTGGGCAAGGTGATGATGCTGGAACTTTTGTTTGGTGCCGTTCCAATGAGATTTATAAAGATGACTGCCTGAAGAGAACATGTAAATTTCCACAGTCATTGATGATATGGGGCTGCATGTCAGGTAAAGGCACTGGGGAGATGGCTGCCATTACATCATCAATAAATGCACAAGTTTACGTTGATATTTTGGACACTTTTCTTATCCCATCAATTGAAAGGATGTTTGGGGATGATGAAATCATTTTTCAAGATGATAATGCATCTTGCCATAGAGCAAAAACTGTGAAAACATTCCTTGCAAAAAGACACATAGGGTCAATGTCATGGCCTGCAAATAGTCCGGATCTTAATCCAATTGAAAATCTTTGGTGGAAGTTGAAGAAAATGGTCCATGACAAGGCTCCAACCTGCAAAGCTGATCTGGCAACAGCAATCAGAGAAAGTTGGAGCCAGATTGATGAAGAGTACTGTTTGTCACTCATTAAGTCCATGCCTCAGAGACTGCAAGCTGTTATAAAAGCCAGAGGTGGTGCAACAAAATACTAGTGATGTATTGGAGTGTTCTTTTGTTTTTCATGATTCCATAATTTTTTTCCTCAGAATTGAGTGATTCCATATTTTTTTCCCTCTGCTTGGTCTAAAAAAGTAACCGTTACTGACTGCCACAATTTTTTTTCCTGATTTCTTATAGTGTTTCTTAAAGCCAGAAAGTTGCCATTTGAAATGACTTTAGTTTTGTGTCATGTCTGTGATCTGCTTTTTTTCTACAAAATGAAACAACTGAATGAACATCCTCCGAGGCCGGTGATTCCATAATTTTTGCCAGGGGTTGTGTTAGGTGTGTACAAAACCACAGACTACCATAATTTGAAATGCCTAAACCCCTCCTCCTCCTAAAAAGTGACATTTAAAACCAAAATAAATTCAACAAATTGTGAACATCATTTGCAAATTATGCGTAAAAACAAATTGTCAGTGCCTGGGAGTTGTACATGACATTACAATGATGTTCAGTCAATAGTAAAACGATAGTAAATATCTAACTAAATACAACCTTCTTAAAAATAAATTGCTGGAGACTTCTTCAAAGAAAGCCTGCGTTTATAAATATTAGGTATTTAACACTTTTTTTAAGGTCAGCACAGTGCCTCAGTGGTTAGCACTGTAGCCTCACAGCAAGAAGGTCATGGGGTCAATTCTCACCCGGTCCATTCTTTGTGGAGTTTGTATGTTCTCCCCTTGTTTGCGTGGGTTCCTTTCAGGTAGTCTCCCACTTTCAAAGACAAGCAGGTTCGGTGAACTGGAAACTTTAAACTGACCATCTACTCTATATGTCTGTATGTGGCCCTATGATAGACTGGTGGCCTGTCCAGGGTTTTCATCACATTTTCAATTCAACAGTGTTTGCTGCAAAAGAGAGGACTTAAGACACACTTATTTTCCCTTTTGTATGGCTAGCATACTGACATAGTATGTTACTATGCTTTTTACTTTTTAATTCATTTTATTAGGAATTGTTTTTGTAATTTGTGTCGGTGGCATGGCCCAGGCAGAGGGTCTGTTCTGCTTGGGGTTTCTTCCTCAGATGGAGTTTTTGCTTACCACTGTCTCCTGTGTGCTTGCTCTGGAGATTGGTAAGGTTAGACTTTACTTGTGTGAAGCGCCTTGAAGCAACTTTATTGTGATTGATAAATCAATCAATCAAACAATTACCAACAACATGTATGTGTTGGGATATGGATAATTACAGCACATGATGGAAGAGATTTTATGGGGTCCAGATGCTCACTCATCTTCAACCACTTATCCTGATTTGGGTCGCAGGGGTAACAGCTTCAGCAGGGCACCCCAAACTTTCCTTTCCCAGGCCACATTAACCAGCTCTAATTGGGTGATCTTGGGGCGTTCCCAGGCCAGTGTAGAGATATAATCTCTCCTGGACCTTCCCCAGGGTCTCCTCCCAGGTGGACGTACCTGGAACACCTCCCTAGGGAGGCGCCTAGGGGGCATCCTTACCAGATGCCTGAACCTCCTCAGCTGTCTCCTTTCAACGTGAAGGAGCAGATAATGGATAATGGGTCCAGATTACGGAAATATATTTTTGGCAGTGACGAAAATTCTATTAAAATTCTATTAAGGCATAAGTTCCATCATCCTTTATGGTGATTCATTTCGTATGAGCTACATTTGTGAAATAAATACAAATAAAAGCCTCTCAGGCTTGCAGTGACCAGTTATGATGCTAATTATATTTAGGCAAGCTGATTTACTTTATAATCAGTGAATGCCTTGTTAATATTTCAATAAAAGCTGTATGAATAACAAACATGCAAAACTATATAAATGCTGATGACACTACAATGTGTTACATTTAACCTCCAGCTCTTTAAGGAGATTTGAATCAGGATGTCTGAAAGCATAACTGTGCAAAAGACTCAGTTCCTGACTGTGATAAACACTTTCACCTCACATTGTCAGTTTCCTCAATCACAAATTACAGATGTAGCAAATATAAATAAATAATGGATGTAAGTGTCCCAGTACTCTGTGTCGGGGGTTCACATGCAGGATGGGACCTAGCTTTTTTTAAGTGCTGATTATCATACAGATGTGATACTGCATTTCCCCCCCTGCAGAATGGAAAACATGATGAGGCATGGATGATTCTGAAGCAGGTCCATGACACCAACATGAGGGCCAAAGGTTACCCAGAGAGAGTTTTCTCTGTAAGTCACACTCATGACACTCACAACACGTAGGACATTTGGAGGAAATAATGTTGTCATGGTTACTGCATGATTACTGCACTTACAGTAGTGTTCATAATAATAGTAGTGCTATGTGACTAAAACGATTAATCCAGGTTTTGAGTATATTTCTTATTGTTACATGGGAAACAAGGTACCAGTAGATTCAGTAGATTCTCACAAATCCAACAAGACCAAGCATTCATGATATGCACACTCTTAAGGCTATGAAATTGGGCTATTAGTAAAAAAGTAGAAAAGGGGTGTTCACAATAATAGTAGTGTGGCATTCAGTCAGTGAGTTCGTCAATTTTGTGGAACAAACAGGTGTGAATCAGGTGTCCCCTATTTAAGGATGAAGCCAGCACCTGTTGAACATGCTTTTCTCTTTGAAAGCCTGAGGAAAATGGGACGTTCAAGACATTGTTCAGAAGAACAGCGTACTTTGATTAAAAAGTTGATTGGACAGGGGAAAACTTATACGCAGGTGCAAAAAATTATAGGCTGTTCATCTACATGATCTCCAATGCTTTAAAATGGACAAAAAGGATGCATGGTACCTTGTTTCCCATGTAACAATAAGAAATACGAGGTCTATTAGAAAAGTATCCGACCTTATTATTTTTTTAAAAACCATATGGATTTGAATCACGTGTGATTGTATCAGCCAAACTTGAACCTTCGTGCGCATGCGTGAGTTTTTTTACGCCTGTTGGTTGCATAATTCGCTTGTGAGCAGGCTTTGAGTGAGGAGCGGTCCACCCCTCTCGTTGTTTTTTTCATTGTTTAGGAATGGCTCGGAGACTGCCGCTTTGCTTGATCAAAATATTTTCAGAAACTGTGAGGGACATCAAAGTGGACACCATTCGAGAAATTCAGATGGTTTTTGGTGAAAATTTTATGGGCTTCAAAGAGATTACGGAGTGTTACTGTCGCTTTAAGGATGGCCCTGAGCGACTGGTGGTGTGCTGTGCTCCGAAGCCGCCATCGACAGGCTGAGCGACCATTTAATTTCTAAACGGATGACTGTATGGATCCGTTACCATCGTGTGCAATTTCTCTGGTTATCACAAGAGCTGGACATCAACCATTTTCCGGCAGATTTCACTTTTAACAAGAGATTTTGTCATGGAAAGCCGAGCGGAGGCTTCGTGCGTCACGATGGATTCGCTACTGGAGCGAGACAAAACCACCTCCGTTTTGGTCTCACAGGACGGCTTTGAGATGGCGTTCAGACAGCTGTCGGTGGTTTTTCCATCGAGTGATTATCCGAGAAATTGTGGATGTGCCTGGACATGCCAGAACATGTCCTGTGAGGCTTCATCACGGCGTTGCTTTGCGCCATGCGGCACCGCCGTGACGCATGGAATTCCTCCGCACGTCTGTCTCAATATGCCGAAAAAGTGCTGATGTCCATGTCTTTTCACAATTCCTGTGCTAGCCAGATGACATCCCGGATAAAACACAGCATCCAGTTTGGAAATGAATGGCACATTCCACTGTTACAGGAGTTTTTGTCATGGAAAGAGGAGCGGAGGCTTCGCGCGTTGCGGCGGTGCCGCATGGTGCAAAGCAACGCCGTGATGAAGCCTCACAGGACATGTTCTGGCATGTCCAGGCACATCCACAATTTCTCGGATAATCACTCGATGGAAAAACCACCGACAGCTGTCTGAATGCCATCTCAAAGCTGTCCTGTGAGACCAAAACGGAGGTGGTTTTGTCTCGCTCCAGTAGCGAATCCATCGTGACGCGCGAAGCCTCCGCTCGGCTTTCCATGACAAAATCTCTTGTTAAAAGTGAAATCTGCCGGAAAATGGTTGATGTCCAGCTCTTGTGATAACCAGAGAAATTGCACACGATGGTCACGGATCCATACAGCCATCCGTTTAAAATGAAATGGTCGCTCAGCCTGTCGATGGTGGCTTCGGAGCGCGGCGCACCACCAGTCGCTCTGGGCCGTCTTTAAAGCGACAGTAACACTCCGTAATCTCTTTGAAGCCCATAAAATTTTCACCAAAACCCATCTGAATTTCTCAAATGGTGTCCACTTTGATGACCCCCACAGTTTCTGAAAAAATTTTAATCAAGCAAAGTGGCAGTCTCTGAGCCATTCCTAAACAATGAAAAAAACGACGAGGGGTGGACCACTCCTCACTCAAAGCCTGCTCACAGGCGAATGACGCAACCGACAGGTGTGAAAAAACTCACGCATGCGCACGAAGGTTCAAGCTTGGCTGACACAATCACACGTGATTCAAATCCATATGGTTTTTGAAAAAAATAATAAGGTTGGATACATTTCTAATAGACCTCGTATACTCAAAACCTGGATTAATCTTTTTAGTCACATGGCACTACTATTATTCTGAACACTACTGTATGAGGAGCAACATGGTTAAAGGTTTTCTGTGTTTATAAGAAAAGACAGATTTACTGTTGCTTCTTCTCTTTATGTCATTAACTACTTTAAAGAACCATATTACTGACAAAATTCTACAAGTGTATTAAGTGCAGATTGTGACAAATTGGGCAAATGCAACTTTCTGCAAACACTACACCACAAGAGCAGTCGAAGTTAAAGTGACTATACTATGTGTCCAACTAATTTGCGTGTATAGTTTGATATGAATATTTTGTAGAAAGTGTTCTATAAATTGTAGTTTACAATTAAAAACTACCAATTGTTAAACTTGACAGTGAAATCTAAACAGTGAATGATGGTGTTGGTGCTTCAAGGTGACCACCATCAAAACCGTGAAGCAGATGGATGAACTGGTGCCCATAAGTGAGAGCGCCGCCTGGCATGAGAAATGGAGGATAAAACTCACAGCACTCTTCCATCAGGTGATGAACTTTTCATTCATTTTTATTTTGACCTTGTTTTTTTTGGAGGCGTATTAGTAGCCCAAAAGCATTAGATCAAACATGGGCAAATAATGGAAATGTTGCAGAACAAGCTGACTTTTTTTTTTTTTTTTAGGATAAGCCCATAAAATGTATAGAATCACACACTAAATGTCCTTTAAAACCCCCTTGTGGCTTTTTCAAAATCCCAGATGGCATCCAAAATTTCCACCATTTTGGGGTTGTTTCTAAAAACAGGTAAAAAAAAAAAACAAAAACATGAGAGCAAACACTAACTTTAAAGAAGTGAATTGCAACAAAATGTCAGGGGCACTGGCACATCAGCATATTTTATTATAACAAAGTTAACATGTCACTACTTGGTCTGCAAATGCTTTCAACTAAACTTCACTCAGAAGTAAATTCTTATTGATCTAATTTGTCATGTTTAGTGCAGCCCAGGTTCATGATTTTTTTCTTGCTCCCATCACAAAATGACATATTTTTGTGACAGTTTTTTAAATTTTTATTTTAATATTTCTAACCCTATACCTTCCCCTAACCATAACCCCCACAGACCTCTCCCTTCCCCGCGTCACTCTGCATTTCATGATACTGTCACGAAATGAATTTGTGCGCCCCTCATGAAAATGTGACACTTCGTGACAGTGTCATGACCTAATAAGAGTAATTTAGTTTTTGTGATGTCACCACGAAATGGCCTGAGACGTGTTGTTTTAGTGATACATGATTTGCAGTTTCTCCAGTCTGTTGTGTGTCACTGGATCACATGCCACCTGTTAGTTTAGACTACATCTAAAAAGGAATTCTGGGATTTGGAGTTTATTGCTTTGAGTCAATTTACAGAGACGTCTGGTGTTTATTTGTTACCTGCTGACTATTTCCTCCATTTGCATTTCTGTGTCTATGTATACTTCTTCAGGTGTGGAGTAATTTCCAGACTGTCTTCTCTCCTGAGTATCGCCGTACGACCTACATGATGATGGCTGTGTGGTTCTCTATGTCCTTCAGGTAAGAAAAGGAACTGTGCAACTTTTTCTGGGTTGTTTGTGAATCTTGCACACCTACTGTTAATCAGCAAGACAATCACTGACAGAGACTGTGCCACAGACATTGCACAGCACACAAAAGGCTTTATATTTCATACTTAACTAGGTAATAGTACGTCTGAGCATGAAGACAGTAAAGGCTACAGCAACCTGACATTTCACTCAAATGACTGACCTTGTCATATTTGGTCCAAATCAGGTTGAAGACCAAATTCCTTGATCTTTGTCAAAATTAATTCTTT
The DNA here is from genome assembly GCF_902500255.1 of Thalassophryne amazonica. Taxonomy (NCBI): domain Eukaryota; kingdom Metazoa; phylum Chordata; class Actinopteri; order Batrachoidiformes; family Batrachoididae; genus Thalassophryne; species Thalassophryne amazonica. The sequence continues at coordinate 56,261,631 of NC_047109.1, read as the reverse complement.
AAGACCAATTTCAGGTTCAACCTTCATTGATATACAAACTTTGGTAAAAATCAGCAAAAGGACCTGAGAGGATTTGACCAACAAACAGGCAGACAAGACATTGACCCCAGTGATTGACCTTGCTGGGCAATTCTTTAACATATCTCTATATGTGTCAAACTTGGTGCAAATAGCAGTGAGAATGTTATGGTTAGAGGTCCGGACAGGACCGGACTGGTACAGGGGATGGACTCAAACGCTGGGAGCAAGAACCAGAACAGGTTGTGAATGAAAAGAGCTTGGTTTACAATAATAAATAACTGAGGTGCTGAGCTGAAGGAAGCCTGCTGAGCCGAGACCGGGCCCACATATAGTGGTGGAAGTTCGGGAGCTGCGGTGCACACGGGGCCAGACTTGGGAGTCTGAGAATGAGCTGGAGCCCTACAGTATATGGAGCTGGAACTGGAGCCAGGTGGGACGCAGAGAGCCAAGAATGAGGAACTACGAGGACGGAGGAGAACAGAGGTGAGTGATTGCACTCGTAACACTGGAAGCCTTTAACCACAAACAGTTCACTGTAGGCTTTAGGCAAGAACGTTCACAGTTCATGAACTGTCCTCAGAGGTCAGAGGTCAGACGCTGCACATCTTATGATGCAGTTTTTATTAAGCAGGACCTGGCTTTAGAAACAACTCAGAAAGTTCTTAGTTGTTTTGCATCAGAGCTCATACAGTTCTTGGAAAAACAGTTCTAGGAATTAGTTCTTAGAAACAGTTCTTGGTACTAATTCTTGGAAACAGTTCTTAGTCATGCACAGTCACAAACAGGAGTAGCATGAGAACGGGATCTCACAGACGTGCAGGAACTTAGCTGAATGCGGCAGAGCTATGCGCTCTGAGGCTGAGAGCAGATGAGTTCCAAAGTGATGTAGTGTGGTGTGGGAGCCACGCAGGAAAGTGTCTGGAAACACCAAAAAATCAACAAGCTCTAATACGGGAATTAGAGGTGGCCAGGTTACCTTGAAATGAGCTGCAGGAACCTCAGATGTCAGAGCGCATGGAAGTGTCAGTGTAGACAGGGTTATGGATTTTTCATGGAAGGCTCACGGAGTATCATGGAAAGCCATGGAGAGTCACGGAAGACTCTTGCAGGTCAGGGTCACCGAAGACTCTGGCCAAGACTGAGCTCAGAACTGGGGTTTAAGTAGTCGGCTCATGATCAGGAGCTCATGGGCATCAGCTGCAAGGAGAACATGAGTTGCAGGTGTTCCTTGGCTCTGCAGCGTGCCACCTGGAGAGAAAACAGACAAACTACACACAAGAGATTAAAAAGGCCAAGGACAAAAGGCAGACCATGACAGAGAAACTTAAATATTGACTTCTGACCCAAATTGCCTTGACCTCAGTGATTGACTTTTTGCAAATTTGACCTTGCCTTGGTAATGCCAGAACATACCTCCATAAGGGTGCCAGGTTAGGTTCAAATTGTAGTTAAAAACATATTTTGACTTTTAACCCAAATTACCTTGATCCAATTTGGTTGACCTTTGTTAAATTTTATCTCACCTGTGTAATTTTGGAATGTGTACCAACTTTGGTGAAAATCAAAATTTTGATCTTTGACCCTAATGACATTGACCTTTATGAAAACAAACCCTTCATGATAAATTTTGGGTTTGACTGGCATCCACACATGCAGTTTTGTGGAAGTCAGCCAAGGGACCAGGAATCAATAGTATTATCCTGATGTACATTGATGCATTTACCATTTCTTGGCATGGTAGATAACTCACTCAGGTATAAATTTGATCAAATGTGATTACCAAATTATCAAATCTCTACCCACAAATGTGCCCCTCCTCCCTCCATTTATTAACAGGTGGTAAACAGTGGGAGATGATGTCTTCCTTTGTTCCATTAGGTTTGTCTTTTTTTTTTTGTGACTGCAGCACTCTCTGTCCTCTTCCAGCTATTACGGCCTGACAGTGTGGTTCCCTGACATGATCAAGTATCTGCAGAAGCAGGAGTATGCCTCACGTACAAAGGTCTTTGTCAAGGAGAAAGTAGAACATGTGACCTTTAACTTCACCCTGGAGAATCAGGTCCACCGTCAAGGAGAGTACTTCAACGACAAGTGTGTACACTTTGCTCTATCACTTATTTTTTCCTCCCTTCCATCCTCACTCTTCCCTTTGGCACTTTTTTCATTACCTCTTTGCCGATCTTCCTCCTGTAGGTTCATGAATCTGAAAATGAGATCTATGGTGTTCGAGGACTCATGGTTTGAGGAGTGTTACTTTGAAGACATTACCTCCAGCAACACTTTCTTCAAGAACTGCACCTTCATCGCTACCCTCTTCTATAACACAGGTAGACGCCCCACGTGTTGCAGAAAGAGGCACTGTTAACCACAATTTAAACCTCGCACAAGGCCCGTGTAATGAATGAATAACTACAAAAGCACTCAGTGAGCCCCACACTCAACTTTAATTCGTGTTCAGCCTCAAACCAAATTCCACTAGTTAACAACCTGTAACCTGTGAAACAATTTTTTTCTGTACACCAGGTTGTGATCAATATCTAGACCAAAGTACACTTCTGAATAAAAGGGTTGTAGTTCTCTAGCATTTTTCCATCTGACACAGAAGCTGACAACACAGTGATACCGACATCCCTGTCAGGGTGCTTTCCATGACCAGGAGTCATGTGACCAGAGGGTCTCCTCTCTAACCACCAGGTCACCGCCTCTCCAAATTTCCCCAAAGACACTTGAGTTTGATCTCTGAACTTAAATTTTAATTTTAATCACTAACTGTGTTCCTGATCATTGATCCTCTTTCATTTTGTGCTGCTTATCTGTGTCAAGATCACACATTTTTGATCCTGATTTCTAATTGCTCTGACTCCCTGATAGAGGATGCTTTTGTTCCCATTTGTTTGTCTGGATTTGATTCTGCAGTCAGGATCAATAGCTGACAGAAATACAGAATCAAAAGAAATACAGAATACATCAAATCAAAAGAACCTGGATCAGAGATCAAAGTCAAGATGTACCCTTTGATCTGGTTCCACATAAAAGTGTAATAAACTCTTCCTCGACCTCACTGAAATCTGTTCATGTCTTTTTGGGTTACCCTTCTCACGAACAGCCAGACACACACACACACACACACACACACACACACACACACACACACACACACACACACACACACACACACACACACACACACACACACACACACACACACACACACACACACACGTACACAGACAGACAGCAAAGAAAATGGAATTCCTTGATGGATGGAATAAGATATATTATCGATTCCCTGGCAATAATTAAGTATTACAGCAGTAAAAAGTCAGACGGGAAGGATTATATGACACAACATTGTATTATAACACTGTGCTTCAGGGATGCAGCATGAAACCAGACAATAAAACACACTGCAGACGCTTTAATCATGCAGCAGAAAGTTCATGGACTTCATTTATCATCATTGTGAAGTCACACAGCGGCAAAGCTGACGTGTACAGTGGCAGTCTTGTCTTTGTTTTTTTCCCAAATCATAAAATCATATTAGCATTTATTTTTACAGTGGTAGTCAAAGAATGACAGGAAAAAAAAAACACCAAAACTGTTTTCAGCCAAGGGGACACTGTAGATCACAGCTTGTGGTTTGTGGGCCAATACCTTAACACCTCAGTTATTCTTCTCATCATAATTATTATTATTATCTCTGCTCCCCTCCACAGCATGTCTTTTTCCTGGTTCTCTCCCTCAGCCCCAACCGGTCCCAGCAGAGGACTGCCCCTCCATGAGCCTGGTTCTGCTGGAGGTTTCTTCCTGTTAAAAGGGAGTTTTTCCTTCCCACTGTAGCCAAGTGCTTGCTCACAGGGGGTCATTTTGACCGTTGGGGTTTTACATAATTATTGTATGGCCTTGCCTTACAATATAAAGCGCCTTGGGGCAACTGTTTGTTGTGATTTGGCGCTATATAAAAAAATTGATTGATTGATTGATTATTATCATTGAGGTGTGATGTAAATATTTAAATTGACCCCCCCTCCACACACACACACAAATATGTCAGTAATTGATACTTAGTGGTGCAAGATGACTTCGATCTGTAGATCAACTCTTCATACCACCAACTCCACATACGGAATATTGATTCATTTATTGATCTGTGCTATGCTATAGACAACCCAGTCTCACGGCATGTCATGATTCAGCAGCATGAACTATCCATTAATCTATTGGTTTGTCATATTGTCACGAAAAGTGCAAAATTTTCGTCGCGGGAGCATGAATTTATTCTAATTCATTCTGTGACGGGTGCACGTAATTAAAAGTGCAGCGGGAGGGTCGGGGGGTTATGGCTAGGGTCAGGGGAAGGAGTCGGGTTAGGTTATGGTTTAGGTTAGGGTTGGGGGTATGAGTAGGGTTAGTAATACTGAATTTAAAAAAAAAACTGTCATGAAAATTTGAATCATTTCGTGATGGGAGAACGAAAAAAAGTGAGACTGGGCTGGCTATAGAAGATGCAGAGTTCTGAGGCGAGGTGCTGACAAGAAACAGAGTAATACAGAAATTCTACCAAACAAAACTCAAGTGTGGATGTCCACAAATACAACCCCTGACAAAAATCATGGAATCACCGGCCTCGGAGGATGTTCATTCAGTTGTTTAATTTTGTAGAAAAAAAGCAGATCACAGACATGACACAAAACTAAAGTCATTTCAAATGGCAACTTTCTGGCTTTAAGAAACACTATAAGAAATCAAGAAAAAAAATTGTGGCAGTCAGTAATGGTTACTCTTTTAGACCAAGCAGAGGGAAAAAAATATGGACTCACTCAATTCTGAGGAATAAATTATGGAATCACCCTGTAAATTTTCATCCCCAAAACTAACACCTGCATCAAATCAGATCTGCTTGTTAGTCTGCATCTAAAAAGGAGTGATCACACCTTGGAGAGCTGTTGCACCAAGTGGACTGACATGAATCATGGCTCCAACACAAGAGATGTCAATTGAAACAAAGGAGAGGATTATCAAACTCTTAAAAGAGGGTAAATCATCATGCAATGTTGCAAAAGATGTTGGTTGTTCACAGTCAGCTGTGTCTAAACTCTGGACCAAATACAAACAACATGGGAAGGATGTTAAAGGCAAACATACTGGTAGACCAAGGAAGACATCAAAGCGTCAAGACAAAAACTTAAAGCAATATGTCTCAAAAATCAAAAATGCACAACAAAACAAATGAACGAATGGGAGGAAACTGGAGTCAACATCTGTGACTGAACTGTAAGAAACCACCTAAAGGAAATGGGATTTACATACAGAAAAGCTAAACGAAAGCCATCATTAACACCTAAACAGAAAAAAACAAGGTTACAATGGGCTAAGGAAAAGCAATCGTGGACTTTGGATGACTGGATGAAAGTCATATTCAGTGATGAATCTCGAATCTGCATTAGGCAAGGTGATGATGCTGGAACTTTTGTTTGGTGCCGTTCCAATGAGATTTATAAAAATGACTGCCTGAAGAGAACATGTAAATTTCCACAGTCAAATCAAATCAAATAAATTTTATTTATATAGCGCCAAATCACAACAAACAGTTGCCCCAAGGCGCTTTATATTGTAAGGCAAGGCCATACAATAATTACGGAAAAACCCCAACGGTCAAAACGACCCCCTGTGAGCAAACACTTGGCGACAGTGGGAAGGAAAAACTCCCTTTTAACAGGAAGAAACCTCCAGCAGAACCAGGCTCAGGGAGGGGCAGTCTTCTGCTGGGACTGGTTGGGGCTGAGGGAGAGAACCAGGAAAAAGACATGCTGTGGAGGGGAGCAGAGATCAATCACTAATGATTAAATGCAGAGTGGTGCATACAGAGCAAAAAGAGAAAGAAACACTCAGTGCATCATGGGAACCCCCCAGCAGTCTAAGTCTATAGCAGCATAACTAAGAGATGGTTCAGGGTCACCTGATCCAGCCCTAACTATAAGCTTTAGCAAAAAGGAAAGTTTTAAGCCTAATCTTAAAAGTAGAGAGGGTGTCTGTCTCCCTGATCTGAATTGGGAGCTGGTTCCACAGGAGAGGAGCCTGAAAGCTGAAGGCTCTGCCTCCCATTCTACTCTTACAAACCCTAGGAACTACAAGTAAGCCTGAAGTCTGAGAGCGAAGTGCTCTATTGGGGTGATATGGTACTATGAGATCCCTAAGATAAGATGGGACCTGATTATTCAAAAACAGTCATTGATGATATGGGGCTGCATGTCAGGTAAAGGCACTGGGTGTTGTGAAAGTGTAGGAACATGGATCCACAACAGGGGGCGTAAAAGAACGGGCAATGGATAAGCCAAACAGTAACAATTTAATGTTGTAAATTGTGCACAACGGAATACAGACAACAACCAGTTTGGAACTACAGTCAATTACACGTTGGGTGACGTGTGGGCAGGCTTGAGGACAGGAGACGCCCGTCCAGAATCGAGCCGGATCCCACACGGCCCTCACCGCCAACGGATCTGAAGAACACCGGAGCTGCCAAGTCCTGGGTCCCCAGGTGGTCACCGTCTCCAGCTGTCAGACCTGGTACTGCTGGCAGAGAACAGAAACAGCACAGGTGAGTGTGAGTACGCACACTCAGTAATCCCACAGTCTGTGTTCTTTTGGGAGGGAGCACCTCCACCTCCAGTCACACACTCGTGCAGCTCCTGTCTAACCAAATATCTGGTTGGGGTGTGAAGCAAAGCCGTCGCTGATCACACCAAATGCCAAGCCCACAGATAAGGCAACACCACAGGAAAACGGCTGCAAAGAAGTTCAGACTATTAGTCAGTGTTAAATACAGCAGAGAGTATTACCTCCAAGGTAGCTGATTTCTCGGCGAGGAGGTGGAGTTGCAGTCCGGCCTTTATGGTGACGGTGATGAGTTGAATGAGTGACAGTTGATGCCGATGATGAGTGACAGCTGTCACTCCCAGTGGCTCCGATGCCCTCTCGTGCTTGAAGCCCGCACTCCAAGCAGGGCGCCATCTGGTGGTGGTGGGCCAGCAGTACCTCCTCTTCAGCGGCCCACACAACACTGGGGAGATGGCTGTCATTACATCATCAATAAATGCACAAGTTTACGTTGATATTTTGGACACTTTTCTTATCCCATCAATTGAAAGGATGTTTGTGTTGTGTGGGCCGCTGAAGAGGAGGTACTGCTGGCCCACCACCACCAGAGAGTGCCCCTGCCCAAAGTGCGGGCTTCGGGCATGAGAGGGCGCTGCCGCATTGCAGAACCAACCGGGAATGACAGCTGTCACTCATCACCCCTGCCAGCTGTCACTCATCAGCCATCACCACAAAAGCCGGGCAGCATCTCCACCTCACTGCCGAGACATCGCCTGTAAATCGAGGTAATATTCCTCAGCTATATACTGTGCCGTATTGCACTTAACAGTTTGTTTATCCATTACAGAAGGACCTAATTACTTGTGTCAGCTGGAGGCTGAACCAGTCGTTGACGGCAGGGTGACGGATTTCACCCTTCACGACTCGTAAGACAAGTAACTGGTCGGGTTTAGTGGACAGACTGTGTTCATTATTGCGGAGGTGGAGGTGTTGTTTCCCACCTGCATGAACTGGACTATCCTGAGGAGTTACTGAGTGTTTACACTCACCTCTTTTTCTGTTTTCTTTCCTGCCAGCAGTACCAGATCTGACAGCTGGAGACGGTGGCCACCTGGGGAGATCAGGACGTGGCGTCTCCTGTGTGTTTCCAGATCTGGTGGCAGTGGAAATCGTGTGGGGCCCGGCTCTTCTCTGGACGGTGCTCTCCTATCCTCAAGCCTGCCCACACGCCACCTTCGTGTAATTGACTGTAATCTAAATTCTGTTTCTGTCTGTATTCTGTTGTGCACATTTACATTTACAATTACATTTACAACAGTAAATTGTTATTCTTTGGCTCATCCATTGTCCGGTTCATTTACGCCCCCTGTTGTGGGTCCGTGTCCCTACACTTTACCAACAGGATATCTCGGCCAATGTCATGGATCCCAAGGGGTGTCAACCATCGGATGAACCACCAATGGGAACGCAGGGTGCACAGGCATCGGCAGGAGGCGTGTTAGGTGAGCTACAGCAAATCTTAACCGCCTTCACTGCTCGGTTGGACTTGGTGACCAAGCAGAATGTGATTCTCAATCGGAGGATGGAGGCTCTCACCGCCCAGGTGGAAGCGTGCCAGCAGGGCGCTGCTGCAGCTCCTCCTCATGCTGACCGAGCACTGGATACAGACATTCCAGTGGTGGTTCAACGAACCCCCCCTGTCCCCTGAAGCATACATAAGCCCCCCGGAACCGTACGGAGGCTGTGTTGAGACGTGCGCGAACTTCTTAATGCAGTGTTCGCTCATCTTTGCACAGCGTCCCGTGATGTAAGCGTCTGATGCTAGCCGGGTAGCTTATGTCATTAATCTGCTTCGAGGAGAGGCACGCGCCTGGGCTACGGCGCTCTGGGAGCAAAATTCACGGCTCTTAACCACATACACTGGGTTTGTAAGGGAGTTTAAACAGGTGTTGGATCATCCCAATAGAGGCGAGACTGCTTCAAGCGTGCTGCTGTCAATGAGACAGGGGCGTCGGAGTGCAGCCGCTTATGCAGTCGACTTCCGCATCGCGGCTGCGAGGTCCGGCTGGAATAACGTTCCACTCCGCGCCGCCTTCGTAAACAGACTGTCTCCAGTCCTGAAGGAGCACTTGCTGGCTAAGGATGAGCCGCGGGATTTTGACGGGCTTGTCGATCTGGTCATACGGTTAGACAACCGGTTGGAAGAACATCGTCGGGAGCGAGGCGAAGGACATGGCCGGGCGCGAGCCGTCCCTCTCCCTTCCTGGTCCGAAAGGGTGCCGCCGTCCCCACGCTCCACAGCCAGAGAGCTCCGTGTGGCAACAGCTCCCCCTGCTGATGAAACTATGGACACGAGCAGGGCCAAAGTTAAATCCAATGACAGACAATGGAGGCTGGCCCGCGGGGAATGTTTTTACTGTGGCTCATGTGAGCATATACAGAAAAACTGCCCCAAACAGTTAAACTACAACGTCCGCCCTTAGAAACTGGGTTAAGGGTGGGCCATAACATTCACGATGAAAAATCCTGTAAATCTGCACGCATCCCAGTAACGATCCTGAGTGGGGATCTAACCCTTCACGCCCCAGCACTGGTGGACACGGGATCGGAGGGGAATCTGCTGGATAGCAGATGGGCAAGGGAGGTTGGGCTCCCTCTAGTGGCTCTCCCTTCTCCATTGAAGGTAAGGGCACTAGATGGCACCCTTCTCCCATTAATCACACACCAGACACGGCCCGTGACATTGGTTGTGTCTGGGAATCATAGGGAGGAGATCGTGTTTTTCTTAACACCTTCTACCTCCCGAGTGATTTTGGGGTTTCCATGGATGGTGAAGCACAATCCCCGGATAGATTGGCCATCTGGGGTTGTGACGCAGTGGAGCAAAACCTGCCGCTGGGAATGTTTAGGATCCTCGGTTCCACCCGGTGTGACAGCTAATGAGGAGGTCAAAGTTCCCCCCAATCTGACATCGGTGCCTGAGGAGTACCATGATCTTGCGGACATCTTCAGCAAAGATCTGGCACTCACTCTTCCCCCGCACCGGCCGTACGATTGCGCCATTGATTTGATCCCGGGCGTTGAGTACCCGTCCAGCAAGCTGTACAATCTCTCACGTCCTGAGCGCAAATCAATGGAGACCTACATCCGGGACTCTTTAGCTGCCGGATTGATCCGGAACTCCACCTCCCCAATGGGTGCAGGTTTCTTTTTTGTGGGCAAGAAAGATGGCGGACTCCGTCCATCCTTTGATTACAGAGGGCTGAACGAGATTACGGTTCGCAATCGATACCCGTTGCCCCTGTTAGATTCAGTGTTCACGCCCCTGCATGGAGCCAAAATCTTCTCAAAGTTGGATCTTAGGAATGCGTACCACCTGGTTCGGATCCGGAAGGGAGACGAATGGAAGATGGCATTCAACACCCCATTAGGTCATTTTGAGTACCTGGTCATGCCGTTCGGCCTCACTAATGCCCCTGCGATGTTCCAAGCTTTGGTAAATGATGTCTTGCGGGACTTCCTGCACCGATTCGTCTTCGTATATCTAGACGATATACGGATCTTTTCCCCGGATCCTGAGACACATGTCCAGCATGTACATCAGGTCCTGCAGCGGTTGTTGGAGAACCGGCTGTTTGTGAAGGGCGAGAAGTGCAAGTTTCACCGCACTTTTTTGTCCTTCCTGGGGTTCATAATCTCCTCCAACTCCGTCGCTCCTGATCCGGCCAAGGTTGCGGCGGTGAGAGATTGGCCCCAACCAACAAGCCGTAGGAAGCTGCAACAGTTCCTCGGCTTTGCGAACTTCTATAGGAGGTTCATCAAGGGGTACAGTCAGGTGGTTAGCCCCTTGACAGCCCTGACTTCCTCCAAAGTCCCCTTCACCTGGTCGGATTGGTGCGAGGCCGCATTCAGGGAGTTGAAACGCCGGTTCTCGACTGCACCAGTTCTGGTGCAGCCCGATCCTAACCGCCAGTTCGTGGTTGAAGTGGACGCCTCTGACTCAGGGATAGGAGCCGTGTTGTCCCAGAGCGGAGAGTCCGACAAGGTTCTCCACCCATGTGCCTATTTTTCACGCAGGTTGACCCCGGCGGAGCGGAACTATGACGTGGGCAATCAGGAACTCCTCACGGTGAAAGAGGCTCTTGAGGAGTGGAGACATTTGTTTGAGGGAGCTGCGGTGCCATTTACAGTTTTCACGGACCACCGGAACCTGGAGTACATCAGGACCGCCAAGCGGCTGAACCCCAGGCAAGCCCGCTGGTCACTGTTCTTCAGGCGTTTTGACTTCCGGATCACCTATCGCCCCGGGACCAAGAACCAAAGATCGGATGCCCTGTCCTGGGTCCACGAAGACGAAGTCAAAACAGAGCTGTTGGATCCGCCGGAATCCATCATTCCTGAGTCCACTATCGTGGCCACCCTCACCTGGGACGTGGAGAAGACGTCCGGGAGGCCCTGACACGGAACCCGGACCCAGGAAATGGACCGAAGAACCGCCTCTACATCCCACCAGAAGCCAGAGCTGCAGTCCTGGACTTCTGCCACGGTTCCAAGCTCTCCTGTCATCCAGGGGTGCGAAGGACCATGGCAGTAGTCCAGCAGCGCTTCTGGTGGGTGTCCATGGAAGCCGACGTCCGGGACTATGTCCAGGCTTGTACCACCTGCGCCAGGGGCAAAGCTGACCATCAACGGGCACAGGGACTCCTCCAGCCGTTACCTGTGCCCCATCGCCCCTGGTCCCACATCGGCCTGGACTTCGTCACGAGCCTCCCGCCGTCCCAGGGCATGACAACCATCCTCACGATAGTGGACTGGTTCTCCAAGGTGGCCCACTTCGTAGCCCTCCCAAAGCTCCCTACGGCCCAGGAGACAGCAGACCTTCTGGTCCACCACATCGTGCGTCTGCATGGGATACCTACAGACATCGTCTCCGATCGTGGTCCCCAGTTCTCCTCTCAAGTCTGGAGGAGTTTCTGCAGAGAACTGGGGTCCACCGTGAGCCTCTCGTCCGTGTATCACCCGCAGACTAACGGACAGGCAAAACGGGCCAACCAAGAACTGGAACAGACCTTACGCTGTGACATCCGCGCACCCGACAGCCTGGAGTGAACATCTGGCCTGGATCGAGTACGTGCATAACAGCCAGGTGTCCTTTGCCACCCGCCTCTCCCCGTTTGAGGTGTGTCTGGGGTACCAGCCCCCATTGTTTCCTGTTGTGGAGGGAGAGGTCGGTGTACCCTCGGTCCAGGCCCACCTGCGGAGATGCCGTCGGGTGTGACGCACCACCCGTTCTGCCCTGTTGAAGGCCCGGATGAGGGCTAAGGCCCATGCAGACCGCCGGCGTTCCCCGGCCCCTGCATACCAGCCCGGGCAGGAAGTGTGGCTATCAACGAAGGACATACCCCTGCAAGTGGACTCCCCGAAACTGAAGGAACGCTTCATTGGTCCCTTCAAGATCCTCAAGATCATCAACCCAAACAGGGTGGATCCGCAGTGAAGCTGGGCACGAGAGGGCGCTGCTGCATTGCAGAACCAACCGGGAGTGACAGCTGTCACTCATCAGCCATCACCACAAAAGCCGGGCAGCATCTCCACCTCACTGCCGAGATATCGCCTGTAAATCGAGGTAATATTCCTCAGCTATATACTGTGCCGTATTGCACTTAACAGTTTGTTTATCCATTACAGAAGGACCTAATTACTTGTGTCAGCTGGAGGCTGAACCAGTCGTTGACGGCAGGGTGACGGATTTCACCCTTCACGACTCGTAAGACAAGTAACTGGTCGGGTTTAGTGGACAGACTGTGTTCATTATTGCGGAGGTGGAGGTGTTGTTTCCCACCTGCATGAACTGGACTATTCTGAGGAGTTACTGAGTGTTTCCACTCACCTCTTTTTCTGTTTTCTTTCCTGCCAGCAGTACCAGATCCGACAGCTGGAGACGGTGGCCACCTGGGGAGATCAGGACTTGGCGTCTCCTGTGTGTTTCCAGATCCGGTGGCAGTGGAAATCGTGTGGGGCCCGGCTCTTCTCTGGACGGTGCTCTCCTACCCTCGAGCCTGCCCACACGCCACCTTTGTGTAATTGACTGTAATCTAAATTCTGTTTCTGTCTGTATTCTGTTGTGCACATTTACAACAGTAAATTGTTATTCTTTGGCTCATCCATTGTCCGGTTCATTTACGCCCCTTGTTGTGGGTCCGTGTCCATACACTTTCCCAACAGTTTGGGGATGATGAAATCATTTTTCAAGATGATAATGCATCTTGCCATAGAGCAAAAGCTGTGAAAACATTCCTTGCAAAAAGACACATAGGGTCAATGTCATGGCCTGCAAATAGTCCGGATCTTAATCCAATTGAAAATCTTTGGTGGAAGTTGAAGAAAATGGTCCATGACAAGGCTCCAACCTGCAAAGCTGATCTGGCAACAGCAATCAGAGAAAGTTGGAGCCAGATTGATGAAGAGTACTGTTTGTCACTCATTAAGTCCATGCCTCAGAGACTGCAAGCTGTTATAAAAGCCAGAGGTGGTGCAACAAAATACTAGTGATGTGTTTGAGCGTTCTATTGTTTTTCATGATTCCATAATTTTTTCCTCAGAATTGAGTGATTCCATATTTTTTTTCCCTCTGCTTGGTCTAAAAAAGTAACCGTTACTGACTGCCACAGTTTTTTTTTCCTGATTTCTTATAGTGTTTCTTAAAGCCAGAAAGTTGCCATTTGAAATGACTTTAGTTTTGTGTCATGTCTGTGATCTGCTTTTTTTCTACAAAATTAAACAATTGAATGAACATCCTCCAAGGCCAGGGCCAGGGGTTGTATATAGTTCTTACAGCATAAAAATCCCACTGCCATGTTTCACTGTGGCGACAGCGTTCTTTGTGTTACACGCCTCGTCTTTATGGCCAAACAGCTCTTCTTCCAGTATGCATAATCTTTCTCCAGGCTGTCTTTAACATATTTCAGTCTAGCTTGAAAGTGTCTCTTCTGAGAAGCGAAGTTATTCTTGGTCTTCAACCTCGCAGTCCATTCCTGTCCAGGGTTCTAGTGATTGTCTTCAATTCCTGACTTGGCTAAGTTGTTCACTCATGTCTTGGCAGTTCCTCTGGGGTCTTTAGACACATCTCTCACTCGTTTTCTTTCCAGAGCGAAATCTTTCACTCCCTACCTCTGCAAGGCTTGTTAGCTCCATTTAAATTTATTCATGATGCTTCTCACTCCAGTTCTTGACACTTGGAAAAGCTGTGATAACTTTCTATGTCCTTCTCCTGCTTTGTGGGCATCAACAATTATTTTTCTCAAGACTAAATTGTTTTCATTTGATGCTTTCTCAAGTGACAGTTCAAACTCTCACTGACGTCTTTACACTGTGTGTACACTGGAAGATAACCCTCAGTTTTAACTTGATTTTACAAGCTTTGAGCATTACAAAGTTAAAGCACATCATTGCACAGCAGTGGTTTGTGCTATGGTTCAACAAATACGTAGGTCAGTTATTAAGGGGGCTAATAATTTTGACCCTGATAGTTTTTGGTTTTTGTGAAATACTCTCAACAAAAATATAAACACAACACTTTTAGTTTTGCTCCCATTTTGTATGAGATGAACTCAAAGATCTAAAACTTTTTCCACATACACAATATCACCATTTCCCTCAAATATTGTTCACAAACCAGTCTAAATCTGTGATAGTGAGCACTTCTCCTTTGCTGAGATAATCCATCCCACCTCACAGGTGTGCCATATCAAGATGCTGATTAGACACCATGATTAGTGCACAGGTGTGCCTTAGACTGCCCACAATAAAAGGCCACTCTGAAAGGTGCAGTTTTGTTTTATTGGGGGGGGGATACCAGTCAGTATCTGGTGTGACCACCATTTGCCTCATGCAGTGCAACACGTCTCCTTCGCATAGAGTTGATCAGGTTGTCAGTTGTGGCCTGTGGAATGTTGGTCCACTCCTCTTCAATGGCTGTGCGAAGTTGCTGGATATTGGCAGGAACTGGTACACGCTGTCGTATACGCCGGTCCAGAGCATCCCAAACATGCTCAGTGGGTGACATGTCCAGTGAGTATGCCGGCCATGCAAGAACTGGGACATTTTCAGCTTCCAAGAATTGTGTACAGATCCTTGCAACATGGGGCCGTGCATTATCCTGCTGCAACATGAGGTAATGTTCTTGGATGTATGGCACAACAATGGGCCTCAGGATCTCGTCACGGTATCTCTGTGCATTCAAAATGCCATCAATAAAATGCACCTGTGTTCTTCATCCATAACAGACGCCTGCCCATACCATAACCCCACCACCACCGTGGGCCACACGATCCACAACATTGACATCAGAAAACCGCTCACCCACACGACGCCACACACATTGTCTGCCATCTGCCCTGGACAGTGTGAACCGGGATTCATCCGTGAAGAGAACACCTCTCCAATGTGCCAAACGCCAGCGAATGTGAGCATTTGCCCACTCAAGTCGGTTACGACGACGAACTGGAGTCAGGTCGAGACCCCGATGAGGACGACGAGCATGCAGATGAGCTTCCCTGAGACGGTTTCTGACAGTTTGTGCAGAAATTCTTTGGTTATGCAAACTGATTGTTTCAGCAGCTGTCCGAGTGGCTGGTCTCAGACGATCTTGGAGGTGAACATGCTGGATGTGGAGGTCCTGGGCTGGTGTGGTTACACATGGTCTGCGGTTGTGAGGCTGGTTGGATGTACTGCCAAATTCTCTGAAACGCCTTTGGAGGCGGCTTATGGTAGAGAAATGAACATTCAATACACGAGCAACAGCTCTGGTTGACATTCCTGCTGTCAGCATGCCAATTGCACGCTCCCTCAAATCTTGCGACATCTGTGGCATTGTGCTGTGTGATAAAACTGCACCTTTCAGAGTGGCCTTTTATTGTGGGCAGTCTAAGGCACACCTGTGCACTAATCATGGTTTCTAATCAGCATCTTGATATGGCACACCTGTGAGGTGGGATGGATTATCTCAGCAAAGAAGAAGTGCTCACTATCACAGACTTAGACTGGTTTGTGAACAATATTTGAGGGAAATGGTGATATTGTGTATGTGAAAAAAGTTTTAGATCTTTGAGTTCATCTCATACAAAATGGGAGCAAAACCAAAAGTGTTGCATTTATATTTTTGTTGAGTAGAATTTTGTGTGCAATTTCTGTGTGCAAAGTAAAATAATGTAAGCATTCAAAATAAAACTAGGATGACTGCAAATGCTGTGATAAAAATTCATTGGTCTGTTAAGAAAGTACTTGGGAAAATTCTGAAGAAAACATTAAATTTTATAAGGGGCTAATCATTTTGTCCTCAGCTGAACAATGGCAACTAATTAAGTGGAACCAAAGACAGCTGAGGGTGACCAGGATAATTAGGAACAGCTGGCAAACACACACAGGAAGAAAGCTAACATCTACATAAGGAGATGGTGATCATAAAATAAATCAGGAAGTGTGCAAGAATGACACAGGTGTAACACCTCAAACCTACACCCAAGAGCCCTTAAGCCACAGCAAGCACCAGAGAGCCCAAAGCACCCCTGGGAGAGAAGGCATGCACCAGCAATGGACCAGTACCCCTCTCCACCTGGGCAAGAGTGGGGTACTGCACTTTAAATTAGTCAAACACTCCAAGGTCCAATTTGATCACCTTGAATATTTTTCTGAAAATAACTGATAATTCCTACTTGGACCTTTGACCTGGATGACATGGTCCTTTGCTGTATTTCAGTAACAGGTCAGTAAACTTGCTCTACTGGAGACAATCAAGAGAGCGCAAATACATTTGAGTACCTGTCACTCAACTTATGGTCATGTAGTAAAGATAGGAAATCATTTAATATGTTACAATATAATACATAATCTATAATTAGAATACTTTGACACCAAAATCAAGGGTATCCAAGCTGTCATTATTTATGGGTGATTCTTAGACTACGGGCACTTATTATGTCCTTTGATCATATTGTATGAAAAACAGAAAAAATGGGAAATTTCACACTTTTATAGTTATCTTTACAATGAAAGTGTGTTAAGAAATTTGTTCTAGTAGTCTATGATGACTTTTTCACCTTTTTTCTGCATCATTATATGCAAATATTGCCGTTTTGTGCTTGTCCCACACCCAGACTTTTGATCTTCAATGATAAAAATGAATGGTAAAGAAACGTTTTTTCTAATGTTTTAAAATATCTCTGAATAAAATATCAGTAAAATAATCAAAACATAATTGGGGTATTCAATGTCATACAACTGTTGTGATTTTTTTAAACAAAATGTAGTTGTCCCACACTATTGCCGTAATTTCCACCACAACACTGTAATGTCCCTTTAAACAGTTTGTATGAAAGATTGTTTGGGTAGTTTCTATGGAGATAAACAGTGACATCAGAGCACATGTATATAGCGCCAAATCACAACAAACAGTTGCCCTAAGGCGCTTTATATTGTAAGGCAATGGTGTGGTGGAAATTACATTTACAAGGCCAATAGTGCCCGTAGTTAAAGAATCACCCTTATAAGTAATTTTTTGATAAATCGCTGCTACTGTAGAGCAGGTAGCTCAGTGGGTAAGGAGCTGGGCTGCCAGTCCATAGACGTGGATTTCAATCCTGTGCATGCTACATGAGTGTGTCTTTGGACAAGATGATCTGCATTGATTCTGTCCACAGAGCTGTTCCCTTTGGATGGAGAAGTAAAAGTAAGGCATAATTGTAAAGGGCTTTCAGCATCTGCTAGATGGAAAAATGCTATAGAAATGCAGTCCATCTTCTGTATGATATCACTCGTTATTTAATGGACCAAACATTGGTCAAAATTTAATCTGGTACGCTGAGCACAGCTGCAAAGCAAAGAATCTGAGCTAGAGCAGCTGCAAAATCAAGATGTGTCACTGCTCTAAATTGAAAACAATTGGCTACCCAGCAGCACAGCACAAATTTAACCCTGTTAGTTTGAACTAAGCTTTACACACCCATTAAACAATTTATCAGGTACACCTGTGTACAATCCCTTGCAATCCAAAATAACAAACCAACAGATTATTTTGATTTAATCTTCTACTGATGCCATATATCAATAAAACCAGATCCAGCTGCAAAAGTGGTTTATGCGCTTTTCTTTCTTTTCTATGGTCACTGATTCACACTATACTAAATACAGCATTGCAGGGTTATTGTCTCCTAGCAACTCTCATTTCACTTTTAATTGTCACAGCTTTTAAATGGCACCACTCTTATGTCAAAGGTTGACTGTGGTGCATGGAAATGACACAAAGTGGGCATCGTGTAGGAAGCTGATGGGGTATAACACAGAACATTTTGATAATGTGCCGTTCCTTTATTATTGTTGTAGCCTGCAGAAAAGGCCAGTGGACTGAGCACCTGTGTCTACATACAGACAATAGATATGTTTCTCCAGACACGCTTGCATTCACTCATTGCTGCTATCAGCGCTGACCAGGAAGTGCCCGTGTGAATATGAATTAGAAAACTGCTTATTACAACTTATCTGTATTTCAGCTCCTACCTATAAACATAGGGCTGCCAGATAGTATGCATAATGGCAACAAACCAAATAACATAAGTTGTACAGATGTGGCATCATGTTCCTCAGTATTTCCCAAGGGTTGTTCTTCAAAAGTGATCTGCATACAGAGACAGTATGATGTGGGTCATTAAGGAAAAAAAATGTTGTGTGCCATAAGTTATCTAGCATATAGAGCCCAACCAATATGGATTTTTTTTTTTGTGGGCTGATACTTTGCTGATATTAGAGAGCAAAATATTTCTGAAACTGATATATCAGGTGATATATATATAAAAAAATGTCAATGATTGGTAACATTTTGTTATCAAACCCCTATGACAAAGAAATGTGATTGAAGCTTGTTTTACAGTTTATACATGAACTTTATTACAAATAACTATAAATATAACCAACTAGCGTACATCATATGGCTTTCACTTGGATTGGCAGCCCTGACAAGCTGGTGGCATAGCAACCACTTGCCTGTTGTTAGTATAAAGTGCCAACTCTGACTGAAAATGAATGGCAGCTTATTGCTTTGCCGCTGTCTCTTGTAGCTAATGTGAGCAAGGGGTGAGGAGGGGTATAAAATGATGCTAGCAAGCCTGGGTGATGGAGGTCCCAGCTTTGCTAGCATCATAAACAATGTTGTTGGAGCGCCTTCTGCTGGACAACTTACATAATGACACATTTCTAACAGCCAAGGTTTTCATATGGCCAAAAATAATGCTGATACCAATATTTTGTGGAAGGCTCATATCGGCTGATATGATCAGACAACCGATATGGTCGGGCTCTGATATGATCAGACAACCGATATGGTCGGGCTCGACTACACTTCCTACGAAAGTATTAGAAAAGCAATACTAAGCCATTTGGGTATGAGATGACAAGATGACTGAGAGAAAACAGTTCAGAATATCAGTCTTTATTGACAGGTATTTACTAGATGTCTTAAACAACAAATAACATAGCAACTTTTCTGACATTTCTTTGAAGCAGCAGCATGTTGCTATCACTGACTATATGTACTGCAATAATATGGGCATACATTTACATATGCTTTTGTAAAGTCGATTATGTGTACTTTATTTCCACGAGGTTATTTAAAAAAAAAAAAATATTCACAGCAATAGATTTCTTTCAATTTTCGTCACAGTGTCAGATTTTCAATTGGTCACTGCTTTACATAAACCAAGATGAATGCTAGAAACTCATAGAATTAGTTATAAAAGTTTCTGAATCACTAGTCTGCATCATCAAGCGTTAATTGAGGAACCTTTGGATGTATTTAAGGGCCTACCTGAAGCGCTAGTGCTCTCTTGTATTTCAGAGCTGGAAAAACTCTTAAGTCTTCCAGAACACCATTTTTGGTCTCCATTATTCAGGTTCCTCCTTAGGAGCCACGTCAAAAAGAGTCATGGCACCACAAGCAATTGCACATTGTATTATATAAAAAATATTAGAAACCTGGGACCAGACAGAATGTACATAAATGAGGAAGGCAGCCCAAATTAGCACCCAGAATTAATTATCTTTTGTTGTAAAAGATCAAAAGAGCTCAACTAAGGAAGTGATGGAGGCTTAAAAGGGAAACAAGAACTCTAGACCATGACCTAAATGACTCTTGACCAAGGACAAAGACATTAATCCAAAATCTACATGAAAAAATGTAAAGGTTTGCATTAAATCATTAGAACAACAGTCATCCTTTTGTAATTTAAATTTTGAATTAACAGCTTTCTCTGAAATGACTTTAATGCAACTTCTAATTAATATTCTTTTCAATATTTTTATGTATAAATTAAATAGACATTCCAGTTCTAACTGACTGAACACATACATATATTGCTGGATTAAGGTGGTGTACTATATGCAGTGGGTGAAAATTAAGTATGAATATTTTTTGCCCAGGTGTATTTAAACTTACATCAGCAGCTGTATATGTCTCCCCGCCCATTCATTCTGATACACTCTGCTGCATTTTGTGAGATTAAACTGCTGTAAATGAAACAAACTCGAGATCTCTTGCAGACATTTTACTGTTAAATATTCCATGCTGTTGGAACATGAATTATTTTATTACATATAAAACCTCACACTTCAACACAGCTGCTAACTAGTCTTTCCATGAGCGTAGTGATGTAAAATGTGCACTCTTTTCTTCTGGATTGTATGTAGTGAAAGTGCTCTGTAATGTAGTAACAAAAAAAAAGTCAGCCTTATAGAGTCCCTGAGACCCACTTGGCCTGTGCTAATCACTGGATTCAGCAGTGAGATGCAAAAGAGAGTCTACGATCCCCCATAGATGGAATGCCAGTCCATTATACAGTAGTGTTCAGAATAATAGTAGTGCTATGTGACTAAAAAGATTAATCCAGGTTTTGAGTATATTTCTTATTGTTACATGGGAAGCAAGGTACCAGTAGATTCAGTAGAGTCTCACAAATCCAACAAGATCAAGCATTCATGATATGCACACTCTTAAAGCTATGAAATTGGGCTATTAGTAAAAAAAAAAAAGTAGAAAAGGGGGTGTTCACAATAATAGTAGCATCTGCTGTTGACGCTACAAACTCAAAACTATTATGTTCAAACTGCTTTTTTTTTTAGCAATCCTGTGAATCACTAAACTAGTATTTAGTTGTATAACCACAGTTTTTCATGATTTCTTCACATTTGCAAGGCATTAATTTTGTTGGTTTGGAACCAAGGTTTTGCTTGTTTACTAGTGTGCTTGGGGTCATTGTCTTGTTGAAACACCCATTTCAAGGGCATGTCCTCTTCAGCATAAGGCAACATGACCTCTTCAAGTATTTTGACATATCCAAACTGATCCATGATACCTGGTATGTGATATATAGGCCCAACACCATAGTAGGAGAAACATGCCCATATCATATCATTGTCGTGGTCCTTCTTTTTGGTCGTCTCAGGATGTCTTCTTTAGATAACACAAACTAATTGCAAGTGGTTTGCAAGAAAAGGACACAACACTTTGGAATAATTCAGCCTTAAGCAAGATAAAATGCACAGAGTTTTTAAGTTTATTTAAGCCTTCGACACAGAGCTTATACAAACTGAGTCCTCTAGAGAGACTGAATATGCGACGACCGCGCTCATCTATATATTGGAGACCCGCGGGCATCGCTCCTCCTTCAACTTTTTTATTTATTTTATTCCCAAGACATGGTTTTCTATTGGAAGCGTCCTCTAGTGAACCCTAAGCAGGTGTTAGGTCATTATTTCAATGTGACAAACGCTCCCATTAAAACTTGAAGGATTTACAACTGATTTTTTAAAAAAAAACCTTCTGCCACAGGTGCAGCTGGCCTGAGGCCCACTGCTGGGATATCAGCCAACTTGGAAAGTACCTAAGAGGCCTTGGAAAGTACCTGACAGACCAAATGACTAATAGAGCCCTTTTTTGGGTTGAACACCTGCTAGTTCAGCCAGAGGACATATAGTTCAGATCAGGACACTTGATAGTTCATCATAGTTCAAATAAGGACCTAAAAATTCTTCTACAGTCCCTCCTCTGGGACTCAAAAGAGTCCCATTACTGACAAGACACCCTCATTTGTGCATTGCAATAATAATAATAAAAAAGAAAAACACATCACTCGAATTACTGATAACTCTGGTGCGGATATGAATATAAGTGATACTTCACACGGTAAATATATTTAAGTGCAGGTGAACCTACATACTAAGGCACAAGGTGATCAATTAGCTGGATTATATCAACGCAAGGTGACATTCAAACATTGAGTTTTGGTGTAATTCAAGGCACTTAAAATGGCCACATAAAACAAGTTACAGCAACCTCTTAATCATGGCAAAGTAAAGGCATTACATTGACATTAGTGCAACCAATCATCTTCTGGCATCTATTGTCTCACTCAACCAGAGGCTCCAACCCATTATACTTGGTTCTACATATTATTTTGTTAAAGCGTCACACATTTATTATTTAAATGCATCAAATAACCCCTACGTTACCACTATTTAGTCAACCAATCAAGAAACTATTCTAAGGTTAGCGCAGCTATATCTAGTTAAATGATAAACACAATAAATGGTTTCCCTTCATGTCCGTCCTTAAGTCATTTGCCTTAATCAATCATATAATGGTTTTCATTATAGGCCATTTCTCAACATTTTCCACTTTGTTTTTCTTCTTTTTCAGCTTGTTTTCTAATGCCCTTTTTGGCCAGATGCCAAATTTAGGCGATGCATGTCTCTTGAGGCATGCTATAATTTAAGAAAAAGGGGTCCCTATGGTGCATCTTTACTACTAAATCTCCAAACATGCAGTGTAAGGGTCCCCTTTTTATAACTTTGCAATGTGATATCTATGTGTATGCATTTAGCTTTATCTGTGTTATGCAGATGATGGTAAGGACAGACATTTACCCGACCTTCGTTACTAACATATATCCTTCTTTGTTTTTTGTTTTTTATTTACAGTCGGATTTCTGAAACCAGTCCGCAATTCAAACTCAAGAACCAAGATCATCATCCGTTTTCAGTGCCATTACGTCAGTCCGCGCTCCTCAGCATTTACTCAGCGTCTGAAGTTTTGGGAGAAGTTGGGGAATATGGGGAGGTTGGCCTTTCAGGGGTAGTGGGGGGAGGATCAGGAATTTTGGCTTTCAGACAGTCGCGCAGTTCTCTGATGGATCTTTCCAGCTCCTTGTGCTGCTTGGCCAGGTTGTACAGGGCCCCCAGAGAATTCTTGCCCACATTCAGGGTGGTGGTGGC
This sequence comes from Thalassophryne amazonica, assembly GCF_902500255.1. Taxonomy (NCBI): domain Eukaryota; kingdom Metazoa; phylum Chordata; class Actinopteri; order Batrachoidiformes; family Batrachoididae; genus Thalassophryne; species Thalassophryne amazonica. Next base: position 56,238,693 of record NC_047109.1, on the reverse strand, counting down.
CAGCCCTAGGTGTTCCCTCTCCATATGCTCCATCATGCTGGCTAGCATGTCCATACTAGACTGAAGACAACACAGTTGAGTATGGAGACCCTCCTGAGCACAAGAGATGTTGGCATTGTCACGGTGTATCCTTAACAGGTATGCAGCTGTCTGACTCAGTTGTGGCATGATTTCCTCAAATAGCCCATGGGGAATGTGATTTGTGAGGGGCAGGAGCTGCTCCAAGGTTTTTGGAGCAGACTCTTGTGGAAGACGAAGCTCTCGAGCCAAGATTGCCATGTCCAGTGGGGTGACCATGACCAGATTAAGGTTGTGCAGTCCAGGGGACAGGAAGTACAAGGGGGAAGGCATTTCGTGTGTGGGGGGAGTATTGTTGATGTCGCACGGGCAAGTGGTTGGGACACTCTGGGCATTTAGCAGCCTGTACAACGCTCCCCTCTGTCCTGGTGGGTGAGTTCGGCTAAGGTCCACCCCTGCTGATCCTCCTCCAGAAGCACTGGGCTGATCGGAATATCTCTCCTGCCTTGGGGGTGGAAAGCTGGGGACAGGTCCTAGCAGTGAATTGGGTCTAGGATGCACACGGGCGGTTGCTGCATATGGCCAACCTTGGCTGCCTCCCCTGGAGGGTATCGTTGCCACTGGCACATGTGACTGTCTCCATGGCATCTGCGGAAGGGGTGTGTTCCCGAGTCCAAAGGGTCCTTCAGATGATGGTGGAGTCCTCAGGCCGACTCTTGCTGTAGGCAGATTCTGCAAAGCCGTCATCGCCAGGTGCTGGAATGATGAGGATCTTTCTGTTGCCAACTGGTTTAGCTGCTGGATGGATGGCGGCTGTGGCGACCAATCATGGCTCGACCGTCCCTCCAGTATATCCTCTTCTCCAAACAGTTCTGAGAGTCCAATCAGACTTGATAGAGGCAGATCAGGCATAAGTCCCTGATCAGGGGAGTCTGGTCTCTCAGCCATACTCCTGTGTCCTATTAATATACATATACGGTCATTATTACTGCTTCATGTCATTCTTTCAGATATTGTCTATCCTATCCCTCATTGTTGTGGGTGCATGTGTGTGAATGTAAATGTGCGTGCATGTCTTCTTCCTCGTCTACAATATCACCAAGCACGGTCTATCCCAGTCCTCCCTATCTGGGGTATACGCCACAATATTAGGTAGCTGGGGGCTATCGGGGAGGATAATTGGTATTTCATCCATTTCCATATATTCTGGTTCTCTGTCTATTTCGTTTGTGCTTTCTTCTAGGGCTCGGACGGCTAACAGTGGGAGCTGTCCTACTGTGGATGCAATCAATTTATTGACCAGAAATTTTATCAAGGGAATACCACAACATATTACCAGCAAGACCGCCACCCCTGTTAGTGCCAAGACTACACCTATCTGATATAACCAGTATTTCCATGATATCCACCCTCTCCTTAGAGCCCCAAATAGTGTAAATAGTGGGCCAATATTCACTCCATTCCCTACGATGTATCCAGAATCGTCAGTTTCATTTCTCCCTCCTATGGAGTTACTTAATAATTCCTGTTGCATCTCTTCAAGTGTGATTAAGAGCTCTGTCAAATTTCCGTCTTCCCCTCTACGCATGGGAATAGCTGTGCAACATTCGGTGGCTTTGATCATAATACAAACTCCTTGTTCATCAGCCATCATCATCTCGATAGCTAATCTATTTTGCATTGTCATTAGCGAGGTGGCGTGCAGTTGTTTGGTTAAGGCTCCTACAGCTGCCAATGTCCAATTCAAATATCTTTGTTGATTATACCACAAGTAATTAATCCACTGCACCTCCTGGAACCTAGAACGGACTTTTGGAGTAACCCCGAACAGAGCCAATGCCCATCCCCATTTATCCCCGTCTTCATCTGCTTTGACTCTGCTACTGTCTATGGCTTCTAATTGTCGGGGTATCCCTTCTGGTATCCCGTTTCTTACTGTGACGTTGTAGTCTGTTTTGAATGTCATTATTCCTCTTTTCTTACGAAGTTTCTGTGACATGGGTTGTATTGAATTTGGCATTTCAATTACTGTTATTGCTCCTGTGAGCATCACAGGAGCACAAAGGCCTTTCCAATTAGGGGACAGCGATGACAGGAGTTTCCTTCTTTGTCCGCATATCCAAAAGATGTCGGCCAAGGGTACCGTTCCCTTAGCTAAATTTGGAGTAGATACCCATGAAGCATGGGTGAGATTCAGTCCAATTACAGACCCCCCTGTGGCCGGTACTATTTGTTCACACTGTATGTCTGCTGCTGGCAGGGTGTGACATACGGTGATGTTCCATGATGCTTTGGCCGGTTTATATTCTTGCTGCTTTTGCATACACTGTATGTGGTGTTTTGACTGGGTTGTCCCTACCTGCCAATCGCTTATGTATTGTGCTACTACGCCTTTAGCTATACAAAATGGGTGTATCATCCCTTTCTCTATTTTAATCATAGGTGGAACGGTTCCTTCTGTACTTAGAGGCACTGGACAAAGTTTACTGTCGGCAGCATATTTTTTATCACCTACTGCCATTTTCATAACACATTGTGTATAGCACTCTGCTTGGTCTGAGTTATGCTGGGGACTCCTATAACAGTTGTTGATATCAGGTAGGGGTTTAGCCTGAGATATCACACCCTTCCGGTGACAGGCTATGCAAGGCTTTTCACTGATCTGCCTAGCCGAAAATTTCAACCATTGGTAAAATAAATTGGTCTTCAACCCTTGTGTGCGGGCTAGGTCTGTACTGGGATCCCATCTCCCTAAGTGACTGCTTGTTTCTAGGCTTCTAATTGTCCTTTCTTTCCTTGGTTTGATTTTTACCCATTTTGAGGCTTCATGTACTGTAACAGTTACGTCTTGCTTGGTTTCCCTGCATCCTCTTTTATCACAAATTACCTCTATGTTGAGTGTTCCCTCCTCTTCACATTTGATGCTAATGGCTTCACCTAATATGTAATCCCCCAGCTTTCCCTGTATTCCTATGTTCTTGTAGGCTTTTGATTTAATGTATACCAAATTATATGTTTTTCCTGTGTTTAGAATGCCTTGTTTAGTTGCTACTGCGGCCATGGCCACGGCACAGTCCGTTGTATCTTTTGGATGTCTATTTTCTCCCATACTAACCACCAGTAGTATTGTCAATCCCTTGAATAATTCCTTAATCATTGTTCTGGTGACTGTTGAGATGTACTACTAGATGTGCTACTGAGTGAGCCGTCGCTAGATGAGCTGTCACTAGGGATGTGTGGTGTATCTGTGCTTTGTCTGGGTTGTACTTCCTGCGGTTCTTCTGTCGGTAAATCTACTGAGTTGCTGTCCGAGTCTGATGTCTCCTATGGCCTGTCTATCTGTCGGTCTGTATCTCTGTCTGTCTGTTGGCCTGCGTCTCCAGTTGTTTCTGAGTCTGCATCTGAGTCTGTCGCTGCTCTATCTGGCAGGGATCCACTACTCTCTGAGGCTGTGCGTCGTCTTTGTTCAATCAGTCTCTGTGAGCGCCTTGGCCGGTGTTCGCCTGGCTGCAGGGAGGCGTGGCCTTCCCTCGGTGCTGTTTCTGACTGCAGGGAGGCGTAGCCGTCCCTCGGTGCTGCTGTAGGGTCTCTGGCTTCTCTTGCTTCCCCCCTTGGCCCGGTGGCTCTGCCAAGACGAGCTTGCCGAGGCCGCAGGGGCGCTGGGCCACCAACCCTACAGCAGTGGTTTAAATGGAGCCAAGTGTCCTTACCGTCTACTTTGACTGCTGTATGTGAGGCAAGAATCACTTTAAAAGGACCTTCTCGGCGGGGCCTGTCCCACTTCTTTTTGAACACTTTGACGTAAACCAGATCACCAGGCTGGATGGTCTGATTTTCAAGTGGAATCTCTGCTTCTCTGTCTTCTGTAGCACCTTTGACCTGCAAAAAGATAGTTTTGTGTATTTGGGTTAACTGTCTCAGATAATTATGCCATTCGTCTTGTAGCTGCTCCAGCAATGGTCCTTCGTAGGGTCCTCTCAGGTATGGAATAGGCATCGGCCGACCTGTAAGAGCTTCGAATGGTGTCCAATGGGTTAGTCGGTTAGTTTGTGAGCGCATTGACAATAAAGCAAGCGGCAACGCATCCAGCCAAGTTAGTTTGCCATTGCTGTCTGCTATGATTTTTGCTAGTTTGTTCTTTAAAATGCCATTAGCCCGTTCCACCGCTCCATTTGATTGGGGGTGATAAACACACCCAAATTTCTGTTTGATACCCAATTGTTTGAATGTTTCTTGTGTAACCTTGGCTACAAAAGCCCTACCGTTGTCAGATGAGATAGTATCTGGAATGCCAAATCTTGGAAAGACATCTCGGCACAAGAATTTGGCTACCGTTTTATGGTCTTGATTTGCAGAGGCTACTGCCTCAATCCATCGGCTGAACCTGCATATCACTACCAAAACATATCTCATTCGTTTAACTCGGTTTTCAGTTCCCATGTCTATGAAATCCATCATAAGATGTCTGAATGGCCCATCAGGGACCGGAATGTGGGCTAAAGGGGCTGTGAATGATTTCCGGACATTGTACTGTGCACATACCTCACACTCATTCAACAAACGGTCAACTGTAGCTGCCATATATGGTGACCACCAGACAGCTTTTAGTTTGTTCATAATTTGGACTCGCGAACAATGATCGGGTCCGTGGGCCCAAATGATTGCATGTCGTAATAAATTGGTGGGTAACACAAAATGTCCATGACTACTGTGCCACAGCTTGTCCGCTGGCCCCTGACTACGTGTCTCAATAGCGCCTCGTTTAACCCACATTCGTTTTTCTTCTCCACTGGCCCTACTTTGAGCCACTATCAGTGCGTCAAGTGAAACCAGTGGGGCACAATCTTGGATGGTTAACAGGGGAAACATTTTCCCCTTGGGCTCCTTTGTGAGCTGCGTCATCTGCTAGGTTGTTACCTTGAGCTATGATGTTATTATTCTTTTGATGACCTGCACATTTAATGATGGCTACCTCAGACGGTAATTGGAGAGCTTGTAACAGTTGGGAAATCGCTTCTCCATGAGTGACAGGGGTGCCATCTGCTCTCAGGAATCCCCTTTGTTTCCAAATGTTTGCATGTACATGACATACGCCATAAGCGTAGGCTGAGTCTGTGTAGATATTAACACATTGATCTTTAGCTATCTGGCAAGCCATAGTTAAGGCTTTGATTTCTGCCAGTTGGGCTGAACAAGGCTGATCAATTCCTTGGGACTCCAGTAATTCAAAGGTCTCGCCATCCGTGTTTCGTTTAACAATCCCCATACCCGCATGCAATCCCGCGGCATCCCGAAAGCATGAGCCGTCCACGAACAGGGTTAGATCTGCATCTATGGCGTGATTATACAAATGTTCTCTGGCTCTCAAAAATTTCTCTGTCTCTGCCACACAGTTATGTGGAGTACCATCTAACGGTGTGGTCAATTTGGTGGCGGGATTCACCGTGTGACAACGTTGTATTGTTATTTCTGGAGCGGACAACACAACTTCATATCCAGTGCGTCTAGCTTGTGTTAAGACAAAACGTTGACTGGTTAGCAGGGCATGTAACTGATGCGACGTGTACAACGTTACTGCATGTCCCATGATTATGGATGATGCTTTTTGAAATGCAAAGGCAGCTGCTGCTAGACCCTGATAGCATGGTGGCAATCCTGTTTCAATGTTGTCAAGCTTTGTACTATAATAGGCCAATGGTTGTTTTCCTTCATTTGTTTCCTGCATTAGTACAGCACAAGCATAACCAGCTTTTTCAGTAACATACAAATGGAAAGGTTTCCCATAATCTGGGTTACCTAACGCGGGAGCAGATTGCATGTCTGTTTTTAGGGCCTCAAAAGCTCTCGTTGCCTCATCTGTCCAGACGAGGAGAGCTGCATTGCTTGTTTGCCCCACTGCTCTAATCATGGCACGCAAAGGTGCAGTTTTTATAGCATAATCACAAATCCACGGCCGACTGTACCCTGCCATCCCAAGGAATGAAAGTATCTGTCCCACTGTTTGGGGTTTGGGAGCCTTGATTATAGCCTCCACTTGGCTTGGGGCTATACATCGCGTGGTCCCACACAACTGTCTTCCCAAGTATTCTACTTGTTGTTTGCAGAACTGTAATTTGTCCTTACTTACTTTATGACCTCCATCTGCCAATGCATGTAATACAATTAATGAATCTTTTTCACACTGTTCTTGAGTCTCTGATGCAATAAGGAGATCATCCATATATTGCACCAATGTACTGGGTATGTCAAGGTGTTGTAAATCTTCAGCCAGGACTTTGTTAAAGATGGCTGGGGACAGGTTCAGTCCCTGAGGTAGCCGTGTATACGTTAGCTGTTGTCCCAGAAATGTGAATGAAAACAAATGTTGTGAATCTGGGTGCACAGGCACACTGAAATAGGCTGAACACAGATCGATTACTGTGTACCATTTTGCTCCAGCAGGGATGCTTGATAGTATAGTATGCGGATCAGGTACTATAGGTGCATCCATTTCTATTATTGCATTGATAGGACACAGATCGTGTACCAGCCGATACTCTTTGGTATTGTTTTTAGGGATAGGATAGATAGGAGTATTGCATGGGCTTGCAGTTTTTATTAAAACTCCAGCTGCCATTAGTCCCTTAATTACTGGTTTTATGCCTTCAAGGTAGCCTGAGGTTTTAATGGATACTGCCTTTGGTGAGGCAGTTTTGCTCCCGGTTTTACTTTTATTTTTACTGGTAAGGCTGTTTTTACTAGTCCTACATCTGTTTTGCTTTTGGACCACACCACTGGTGGTATTTGCTCTAACAATTTCTCTTGTTGGGCCGATAACACCATCTGTCCCTCTGGTCTAGGATTGAGCTCCACTTTTTGAGCTATAGCCTCATCATTTACTTTTAAGTTAATTCGTATAAACTGTTGGTCTTTTGACAGATGTACTTGTGGACTTTCCATGTTTTGCCATTCTTCAACTTCTGAGGCTGTCTTTACCATTGGACCTAGGTCATGGGATTCGTACTTTTCTGAGACTAAAAGGGTCACATGAGGCGTGGCATTCGGCACTTGATACCATTGTTGTTCAGCTGAAGTTAGCTTGACAGAAGCTGCGGCCCCTTGGGGGCCTAAATAAATTTCTGTGGTGGTTATGTGAAACAGCCGTTGATTCATCAATGCATCCCAGCAGCATGCATAGTCAGTCTGTTCTTGTTTGGCATCGAACATCAGGGTGACATGTAAAGGTAAACTAGGTGTATATACTGCTGCATAGTGTTGTTCTGCCCAGGGCTTCCATTTTTCCCATTCTAGTTGAAGATTTGAATTTTCTGGTTGTAACTTCAGCCAGTATACCATGGGTTGCACAGTTCGGACCTTGTTTTCCATGTCCATAAGCACCATAATGTTGGTGAGTGCTTCGTCAGGAAAGTGTATTTGCAGTCCTTGATGGGTACACACTATCTGGGTTTGTAGCTTACATAAAATGTCTCTTCCCAGCAAATTCACAGGTGTATTTTGTGAGTATAACAGGGGTGTTTCAATTGTTTTTCCTGCAATCGTTACAGGAAGTGGGCGTGTAAAAGGTATTATTTGAGTTTTCCCAGAGAAGCCGATGGTCTTAATTACAGACCCAGAGAGGGGGAGATGAGCGCCCATTTTCCCTATGCAAGAGTATGTTGCCCCTGTATCCACCATGAAAGGGAAATCTCTGTTTTGTATATTAACGGTGACGATTGGCTCTTCCTTAGGTATCATAGAAATAGCCAATGCCACCGTTTCCCCCTCTGTCTTCTCTAGGCCCCCCTATTGCCAATAGGCAGAGGGTCCAACCCAAGGTCGGGCTGGACAATTTCTCATTTGATGTCCAGGTTGTCCACAGCTCCAACACTCATTAGAGGGTTGATCCCCTATTGGGGATGTTGGTCCCATAGGCGGTCCCACTTGACTGTTCCTGGGAGCTGAGTTCTGGAATCTGCTTCCAAATGGAGGTTGGCGAGATCCTCTTCGCCACCCTCCTCTTTGACCTTGAAAGTTCCGTGACTCTCCTCTCCACCCATGACTGTAGGTGGGTCCATTTCCGGGTGTGCCAGTGCTATGGTAGTGATAGTGATGCTCCACTGGTGCTGAGACTTCTCCTGCAGGAGTGCTCCCTGCTGCTCCTTGGGGGCTCTGTGTGGCTGTTACCACAGGTGCCTGTATGGTGGCAGCAGTGTTTGCCGTAGGGCCTGTGCTTGCCGGCTCAGAAGGAACAGGGGTCATCATTGGTGCCTAGGTCTTTGTTTTTTCTTTCTTGCCTTTGGTTAGTTCTCCCAACTGCATCTGCACCAATTTTTTCGTCAGGGATTTTGCTGCATCTTCTTCTTTTTGTTTTTCTTTCTTGTAGATTTCAAGATGGTGACAAATATGCTCAGAGTATAAAGCCCAATTCATTTTCGATAGTCCCACGACTCCATCTAGGGCTTTCTGAACCTCATCTGGTAGAGCCTTTTTTACAGTTATTTTAAACAGGATTTCAGTTGCTGGAGAATGGTTCCATGCATTTCCTGTTTCCTCCACCCATCTCTTCTGGAATCGGTGCAGGAACTTCTTTGGGCACTCTTCAGGTGTCCTCATCATCCAATTTAGAGGGATCCAAGACCTCAGGGTACTTTCTTCTCAGTCCTTCCAACATGGAGTTTCTATAGCGATTAAAGGGGACTTCATCATGTTGATTAGTGCCCATCATCTGTGTTAGTCCAACCTTTTCTGCTAATTCTTCAGTGTCATGTTTTCCCATTACATGCATTAGCAAGGTTTTTATGTCACCTAAAGACAAGGTTACCCCTGCAGTGCCTTCTTCTAAGGCAGTTATCCATCTCCCAGCTCCTTGGGTGATGTCTGGCAGCCTGTTGGCCAGCCCCACCATGTCTGTCCAGCTCCATGGGGTATACACATGATGACCATTTCTGACCACCAATGGGCATATGAGGTCTTCGTCCTCCTCTTCTTCTGTGGGGGCTCCATACTGTCTTCCAGATCAAGTGTGACTGACTGGTCCCAGGCGATCCATCCAGTTAGTTATGTCCTGTTCTAAAGCCGTTATGTCTTTGGCTACACATTGTTGTCTTTGCCTGAGTCGGGCCTCTTTTGCACTCTCAATGATGATCTCGCCAGAAATCTTTCGGGTGGGTGGCTCTATAATGTGATTCCCTTGATTGGGCGTCGATTGTTGTAATGTTCTTCTTTCCTCGGCGTCCCTATGTCTTTGTATTCTTTCCTCCGCTAGCCGAAGTTGCTCAGTTAGTTCTTCATTACCTCTTCAGGCCAGATCCAGTGTGTCACAGAAGCTCTTGTGCCACTCTTTGGAGCCTCTATAGCCTGTGAAGGTCCAGTCGGTTGACTTATGGTGGGAGGGGACGGTTTTCAGTGGACCTCGATGTGCAGGTGGAGACTTCAGGTCTCTCTCTCTATCTTCGTCTACCTCAGTGTCACTGTTATATGTGGCCCCCCCCTACTGGTCGTGATGGGAAACCACTTACTTCTGGACTTGGAGACCTTGTATGATCCATTTGACAGATCGAGGACCTGTCTCCTTGTGGCTCTCGTTCTTTTAGTGTCAGTGTGAATTTGCCCTCCACATCCATGCCTTGGTCCTCTTCACGAGTTCCTAATACAAATTGTCCAGCTGTCCTTCCCATATCATGACGTTTATATGGGGGTGGCTCTGCTTCCCAGCTCGGCGCACTGGCTTTAGTCTCTTTGGATCTTTCGTCTGTCATTTTTTTCTCTTTTCTGCTGTAGCCTCTGTGCTTCCTGCTTGAACAAGGCCAAAACTTCTTTTTCTTCAGTGCGTTTTTTGTTGTTATTCATGTTCTTCTGTTGATCTTTAATTTCCTTTTTCTGTATTTCTACCGCAACTGCTACACACATCACCGGATCAAATGATCCCTCCAAAGGCCATTGCCTGCCCCCATGTGACCTTTTGTGCCACTTTCTCATACATTGGTTGGCCTTAATGCGTTTTCCTGGATACTTTCTTAGTACTAAGTCTAGCGGGGTACTTTCCCGATCTTGACCTTGAGAGTTACCCATGTAACCCTGACAAACGCTATGTGAGGTGTTTCTATGGTGTTCTGGTAGTCCCTCAGGGGCTGTCCTGATCCAGACCAATAACTTGCCGGCTGTAACACCTGTTTTGTATTTTAAACCCTTAAAAGGATTAAATTTCCAACTGTTTTGCCCATCTTCTTTTTCTTTAACTAAATATGAAAATTTACCTGTTTCCCACCGAACCTTCCTTGGGACCACAGTCAGAGTCAACCTAGGAAACAGTTCTTCACCTGGATCGGTTGGTAGTGTTATTAAATGATTTAATGGTATGCTAATTTCTTTATTAGGATCAGCACAAAGCAGCTCCAGCCACGGGGTTAAACCCTGATGCCACAGATGTCTTATCAGCAGCTCCCAATTAACTAGAGGGAATTGTTCTTTCTTTTGCTTCAGATTGATTACCTTAGTAATTTGCCATAATTTCTGATTGATCTCTTGTTCGTCCTGCCAATGTTCTGCTCCTACACTGTCAAAATAGGTCCTTTCCAGCCAAAAATGTGTCCTGATTCCCTGGGTTTCGATGTCTCCGTCAGTCAAGTAATGTTCTGGGAGTATTATTTCATCATCACTTAAGTCTCCCATCAATGACTGTCCCAAGCATTGATCAGTCTGTCAGCTTTTTCACTATAATCTAAGCTTTAACTCTTTTGATTTATAACCAACTTTATTTCTTTTTAATCCTCTTACAACCCTAACACTTCCTAATGTCTTTGCTCCCGACTCTCTATTTTCCTTCTAATTTCTCACTTTCCGCTTCTCTTGTCTTTTTCTGCTATGTTTGTTTATTAGTTTTCTTTCTTTGAAATAATATCTACCTTCTCTGTATTTACATAGCAGTCTCTTCTCCTGTCTTTTTTTTTTCCCCACTGTCTCTGTTTCTCACTTTCCTCTTTGCCTGTTATGCGCCTCCCAAGTCCTCCTGTTGGGTCTAAACGTCTCCTCCTCCTCGTACTCTTCACATTAATCTTGTATGTCAGCCAGCCTGCAAGCCCTCACAGCTTGCCTGCAACTCCCCGCTTACTCTCCGCTCTCCCACACAACAATCTTCAAAAGCTTTATACACAAAAATTATTAAAAACAAATTTCTATATATCTCTATCTAGACTTCTGCCACTTTTTCACTCCGTGGCTTTAAACAACCTTTTTAATCACTTAACATCAATGTGTTCTGTTTGAGTATGTATCTCTTCTTCATGTTAGACAGCTCTCCGCCGCTGCCAGCAACTCATATATTATTTTTAACAAGCTCCTCTTTGAGCGTACAATATTTCATTTACTTCTACGCCTTACCGCGCCTCGCGTGCGTATACTGTGCTTTCCTGCACTTTCTTCTCACTTGTATATTATTTCCTACGCTCTCCAAGCGTACATTATATCTACTTTTTTTTTTCACTTACTGAGCTCCTCGTGAGCTTAATGTGCCTTTGCACTGAAAATACTCTCTTTTTCCAATTCTTTTCTTAAAAAAACTCATATTACTGTGTACTTAATTACTTATTCTTCAGTATGCACTAATCTTCACTTCTATATTTCTCCCACGCCCCACAAGCGTGTATTTGGTGCCTTACTGCACTATTTTCTGCTTCATTAATTCTCATGTATTCTGCACTAACTCTTCATTTTTTTTTAATAGTTTTTCTCTTTTCTTAAAAAATGACGTCCTTTATTGAGCTCTTTTTACTTACTGTCAGCTGTGCTTCTTTGCACTTTTTCTCTTTAAATCTCTTTATCACGTACGGTATTTCTACTGCGCCCCCTCAGGCGCTTATCTTGTGCTTCGTCTGCACTTATTCTCTGTTAAACTCTTTTTTCTCACTTATTTTACTTCAGTCTCTTTTTTCTTTAAATAACCTTGTATTACCTTGTACTTATTTGTCAGTATACTCCCCCAAATTAACCCCTACAGCGCATGTTATCAGCCGGCACGTTAGTAACGAATTTCAACACCAATTATTCCCCAAGCATCCAGGTTAGTTCTCCATGCACTCTTTTCCGCACCAGAGTTCATGAACATTCCTGACCTTTCACTCACACAGACATTCTTTTTCCCGGGAACACACACACCTTCTGAGCATTTTATCTACAAGGCCTGATAATTTTCAATCTTATCTTTTTAGTCTCTTGTCAATTTTCTTAGTCCAGGTTCTTTTGGGTAAGAGGCAATTAAAAATATCACCTGTCAACTTGGGCGGAAATCCCGACTCACTCCTCCAGATCGTGCAGAAGTTATAAAAGGTTTCTGCTTACCTTTTAGTCATGATCACTGTTATTTACGGTCTGGAGGGATGAGCTGGACCGTCCCAGGCTGCCGGAATGCCCCTGGACCCTCCTGAAGCTGGCTCGCCAAGTTCTGTCATGGTCCTTCTTTTTGGTCGTCTCAGGATGTCTTCTTTAGATAACACAAACTAATTGCAAGTGGTTTGCAAGAAAAGGACACAACACTTTGGAATAATTCAGCCTTAAGCAAGATAAAATGCACAGAGTTTTTAAGTTTATTTAAGCCTTCGACACAGAGCTTATACAAACTGAGTCCTCTAGAGAGACTGAATATGCGACGACCGCGCTCATCTATATATTGGAGACCCGCGGGCATCGCTCCTCCTTCAACTTTTTTATTTATTTTATTCCCAAGACATGGTTTTCTATTGGAAGCGTCCTCTAGTGAACCCTAAGCAGGTGTTAGGTCATTATTTCAATGTGACAAACGCTCCCATTAAAACTTGAAGGATTTACAACTGATTTAAAAAAAAAAAACCTTCTGCCACAGGTGCAGCTGGCCTGAGGCCCACTGCTGGGATATCAGCCAACTTGGAAAGTACCTAAGAGGCCTTGGAAAGTACCTGACAGACCAAATGACTAATAGAGCCCTTTTTTGGGTTGAACACCTGCTAGTTCAGCCAGAGGACATATAGTTCAGATCAGGACACTTGATAGTTCATCATAGTTCAAATAAGGACCTAAAAATTCTTCTACATCATGATGCTTGCTCCACCATGCTTCACTGTCTTCACTGTGAACTATGGCTTGAATTCAGAGTTTGGGGGTCATCTCACAAACTGTCTGCAGCCCTTGGACACAAAAACAAGAATTTTACTCTCATCAGTCCACAAAATATTCCTACATTTCTCTTTAGGCCAGTTGATGTGATCTTGGGCAAATTGTAACCTCTTCTGCACATGTTTAACAGAGGGACTTTGCGGGGGATTCTTGCAAATAAATTAGCTTCACACAGGCATCTTCTATTGTAACTGTCACAGCACTTACAGGTAACTCCAGACTGTCTTTGATCATCCTGGAGCTGATCAGTGGGTGAGCCTTTGCCATTATGGTAATTCTTCTATCCATTTTGTTGGTTGTTTTACGTTTTCTTCCACGCGTCTCTGGATTGTTTCTTCATTTTAAAGCATTGGAGATCATTGTAGATGAACAGCCTATAATGTTTTGCACCTGCATATACGTTTTCCCCTCTCCAATCAACTTTTTAATGAAACTACGCTGTTCTTCTGAACAGTGTCTTGAACGTCCCATTTTCCTCAGGCTTTCAAAGAGAAAAGCATGTTCAACACCCCCTTTTCTACTTTTTTTTACTAATAGCCCAATTTCATAACCTTAAGAGTGTGCATATAATGCTTGGTCTTGTTGGATTTGTGAGAATCTACTGAATCTACTGGTACCTTGTTTCCCATGTAACAATAAGAAATATGCTCAAAACCTGGATTAATCTTTTTAGTCACATAGCACTACTATTATTCTGAACACTACTGTAGGTTTACATCCCCAGTCCAGGCCTCTTACCGTTTACAGATGAGTGAACTGGAACAATACAGCTAAAATGACATTGACATGTATGAATCATACATTGGTAATCGAACCTATGTCTAATTGGTGGTCCAACTCATGTCCCACAGAGTCACCTGCTCTTTGTCTGTTTAATGCCATTTTTGCACCATTAATAGCAGATTAATCATAATGTTCTTTCAAATCAACATCTCAGGCCCCTATTAGGTGATGGCCAAGAGGTTAAAGTGGTGTGCATGAGACCATTGAGGCCATTGAGCAAGGTCCTGAATCTTGAAGTTGCTGTCAGTTTGCAGTTGAGTGCCTGGTATAGCAGCACACTGGCTTTGGTGTGTATATATGCCTGAATGTGTGGCATCACTGTAAAGTGCTTTGACCATGAAAGTGCTGTATAAATACAATCCATTTATTCAATCATTCATGACTCTTTTCTCCTGTGTCTGCTTCTCCTCTTTTGTTTCTCTACAGATCTTTTCAAATACAGGTTGATCAACTGCAAACTCATCAACAGCACTTTCTTGCATAACAAAGAGGGCTGCCTGCTCAGTGACATCAGTGATGAGAACAATGCCTACATGGTTTACTTTGTGAGTTTCTTGGGCACCTTGGCTGTGTTGCCAGGCAACATTGTCTCCGCGCTGCTCATGGACAAGATTGGACGGCTGAGGATGCTAGGTACCAGACTGGACAAGGTTGATTGAAGAGGACAACTTATGTTGCACAAGCTTATACTGTACCTTAAGCTTCACTCACAACCCACCATACATACTGCTACGGGCAGTCTGTGGGGAAAACCAGCAAAGCTGTGCATGAGACGTGCGTGTCACATGTGTACTGTATTTTCATTACCATAGAAGATCACTGACTGGCCATGGAGGTTTTTTTGGCATCCACATGCAAATTCTACGGGTTTTGCAAAAATAAAGAACACATACACCACATATGGGCCCGTACTGTCATCATACGCCTGATCCTAGTCAGGAACACGGCTAGTAGGGGCTCTGCAATGACAGTAAGATGCATGGTCATTGCACGGTTGCTGTGTGTCAGAAATACTACACAAATACTTTGTACTTGCTATTTATGCAGCCCGCAAGACAGATGTACATCTCACTCTCCACTCCTCTGTGTGGCGTGCACGCAGCGCACACAAGTGGCAAGATATATACAACCCCAATTCCAATGAAGGTGGGACGTTGTGTAAAATGTAAATAAAAACAGAATACAATGATTTGCAAATCATCTTCAACCTATATTCAATTAAATACACCACAAAAGACAAGATATTTAAGGTTCAAACTGATCAACTTTATTGTTCTTGTGCAAATATTTGCTCGTTTCGACATGGATGCCTGCAACACGTTTCAAAAAAGTTGGGACAGTGGTATGTTTACCACTGTGTTACATCACCTTTTGTTCTAACAACACTCAATAAGCATTTGGGAACTGAGGACACTAATTGTGTGTCATGATTAGGTATAAAAGGAGCATCCCCAAAAGGCTCAGCCTTACACAAGCAAAGATGGGGCGAGGATCACCACTTTGTGAACAACTGAGTGAAAAAATAGTCCAACAGTTGAAGAACAATGTTTCCCAACGTTCAATTGCAAGGAGTTTAGGGATTCCATCATCTACAGTCCATAATATAATCAGAAGATTCAAGGAATCTGGAGAACTTTCTACACATAAGCAGCAAGGCTGAAAACCAATACCGAATGCCCGTGACCTTCGATCCCTCAGGCAGCACTGCACTAAAAACCAACATCAAGGATCTTACTGCGTGGGTCACACTTCAGAAAACCATTGTCAATTAAGTTTTTGTGAAGGCTCTCAGTTGTCCAGGTGGTTTCCATAGTAGAGAAGCTTGAATCTTCGACTGGAATGGGACAACATCCAGAAACACCGCTGCCTTCTCTGGGCCCAAGCTCATTTGAAATGGACAGACGCAAAGTGGAAAAGTGTGCTGTGGTCTGATGAGTCCACATTTCAAATTGTTTTTGGAAATCATGGACGTTGTGTCCTTCGGACAAAGGAGGAAAACGACCATCCAGATTGTTACCAGCGCAAAGTTCAAAAGCCAGCATCTGTGGGGGTGTGTTAGTGCCCATGGCATGGGCAACTTACACATCTGTGATGGCACCATCAATGCTGAAAGGTACATCCAGGTTTTGGAGCAACACATGCTGCCATCCAAGCAATGTCTTTTCATCAACATCTCTGGTTATTTTAGCAAGACAATGCCAAGCCACATTCTGCACATGCTACAACAGTAGTCCAGACCTGTCGCCCATTGAAAATGTGTGGCGCATTATGAAGCGCAAAATATGAGAATTGAGACCCCAGACTGTTGAACAACTGAAATCGTGCATCAAGCAAGAATGGGAAAGAATTCCACCTACAAAGCTTCAACAATTGGTGTCCTCAGTTCCCAAATGCTTATTGACTGTCCCAGCTTTTTTGAAACATGTTGCAGGCATCCATTTCAAAATGAGCAAATATTTGCACAAAAACAATAAAGTTTATCAGGAATGTAGGTTGAAGATGATTAGCAAATTATTGTATTCTGTTTTTATTTACATTTTACACAACGTCCCAACTTCATTGGAATTGGGGTTGTATATTGGCGAGATTGTGTTGTGTGTAGCAGTGGAACAGGGAAGAAAGGGTCCTGCAAGGATTATTTTCCATAGTACACACCAGTCCCCCCGCACCCCCACCCCGAATAATGTAACACACTGGTTTTTATTTAAAAAAAGAGAGGAGTTGTGATCAGACATGACTGCCGTGGTGTTGAGGGCCAAAGTGCTGCATTACAATCCAGCACAGACCTACAGTGGCCATTTTCAATCTTTCAGCACCTTGGACAGCGGCGCAGACTCCTTTTGATACGAGCATCACAGGCTGCTTGTATATGAGGCTCGTATCAAAAGGATGCGTCTGGTCCACACAAGCTGTTTTTAATGTTGTAATATTGATTAATTTTCACAAATAAAGCCATGACAGATATGTGCACACTCTGCGTCCAGCATTGCAGCTGACGGCACCAATGGGTTTTGCCATACCGTCACAATGTCTGAGGGTCTTGGACCTCCACAGGCAGATGACAGAAGCTGAGGAGAGGCATGAAGCGATATTGGGTGTGCTAATACAGGAACACTGGCGTTGAAATGCAGGGCGGCAGAGGCGGTGGTGGACCTTCTTATATACGCACTTCTGGCTTGAGTTACACGCTAGTCAGGAGTGATTGTCTCGTGCAGACCACCTGCGACACATGGGCGGGTGGTACTCCTGGCTTATGGGTTGGTAGTTTGCAAGTCACACGCACTCCACAAGCACTGCATATGCACTGATCGCATGCACAGTCATACGCTCGGCACAGGCTGATGGCGCATTATTCCCCACGCAATGTGCACAACAGCCACGTCGCCACTATGTGACAAGTACCGCTCTCATACTCTTTCATAAACTTCCCCTTCGACACCTGCGGCATGGCTGCGACATGCCACTCCCTGCGACACGTGCATGTCCAACACACGTGTGGTGGGTTTTGAGTGAGGCTTTAACGTGCTTGTGGTTGTTTTAGTTTTAAGTGTAAAAAAAAAAAAAAAAGATGATAAGCTGTGTGTTCAAAAAAAATGAGAGGCATCATCATTCTCTGTGTCATCAGTTATGGCGTAGGTATTGCAATGGTGAGGACCAGCTGCAAACAATGCAAGATGTTTCAGTGTTAGGAAACACATTTTGTGAAAAAGAACAGCTTTGCTAAAATAAACGTGGTTTCACTTGGAGTTCCTTCACATTTAACAGGGACAAGGTTTCAGTTTTCCTTTAGTGACAGGGTTTTCAGTGGTGCCTCCTTATATAGCAAAAGTCTTGTGTTAAGTGAAATTATTTACTTTTATATGAATTTATTTTTGGTATACTTGAATCTGAAGATTTTCAGCTAAAATAAAGGCGAGGGGATGCTTCATTTTTTTTTATAGGCAACAACCAAATGAGCACTCTGGAAACATGGACACTGATGGAACCACAACTGTGGCACATTTATTGCCTAGTATAATTAAAATCCATGTACATAAAGCTGACAGGAGCACAGTAAACCCCAACAATGATGACTAAACCTGGAATGTGAGATTAACAACATTATTGCAATTATTTGTAGCCATTATGTAGCCATAATTTATCACTAATTGCCTGGACTATTGCAATGCACTTTATGTTGGGCTGAATCAGACACTGCTTACCCGCCTGCAGATGGTGCAAAATGCTGCCGCTCGACTTTTGGCTGGTGTTAGAAGGTGCGAGCACATTACACCAGTTTTGGCCTCACTTTATTGGCTCCCAGTTTGTTTTAGAATTGATTTTAAAATTCTTTTATTTGTTTTTAAATGTCTTCATATGTAGCTCTGCCCCGTTATATCTGTCTGACCTGCTCTATTTATATGTCCCTTCACGCTCACTCAGGTCAGCTGATTTGTTACTGTTAGTTATCCCAAGGTCAAAGAGGAAGAGTAGAGGTGACCGAGCTTTTTCAGTCATTGCCCCAAAACTGTGGAATGATCTTCCTTTGCACATTAGGCAGGCTGATTCTCTCTCTGCTTTTAAATCTTCTCTTAAAACACATTTCTTCTCTTTGGCTTTTAACGCAGTTTGACACGTTGGTTTTTTTGTGTTTCTGGTTTTAACTGTGGTTTATTTATTTATTTATACAACAAGAACAGGCAAGTTAAAATAGATAAAACTATTTTAACTTGCCTGTTCTTGTTGTGTACAGCACTTTGGTCGTTGGTATTGATTTTAAAGTGCTTTACAAATAGATTGAGATTGAGATAATGGTTGGGAAACAACAAACTCATTACCATCATACCGGTCTGATTAAAAATTGTAATGGATCTGGATCCTTAATTAGCAGAAGCTTTGCATAGACTTTATATAAGAACTAGTGTGTTGTCCATGGGCATCCACAGGCTCTAGATTAGGTAGTGTTTATAAAATAGGTAGCTGACATTTTTCAAGGGTGCTAATAAATTATGCAATGTTACTATAATGAGACAGAATGGCATGTGAGTCCAGAATGTTTTTAGAACCTTAGACCTCAACAGTTTATAGAACTCAACCCTTTTATTTCCTAATAATTGTGGTTTTTTTTTTATGTTAATTTAATGTCTTAATGTATTTAGAAATTATTTAGGTCTTGTTAACAATACACATTATTATTATTATTATTATTAGTAGTAGTAGTAGTAGTAGTAGTATTATATTTTATTATTATTACTATTTCATCATTTGATTTTTAAATGACCCACAATGGAAATAAGTGTTTTCACTTTCTTGTGTCATCCATGTATTTTTAACATATTTAGAATTATATTATGTACTTACATTGAACTTAATAAATAAAATCATGCATGCACGCACACTTTTAAGATATAGATGATTTACTGTTCCCTTCTGGAATGGCTTATGAGTCGAGAATGTAATTATCAACATCCATTGTTCATTGTTGTTAGCTAATAGCTGTAGCTTCTCCAAAAATATTAGTCCTATCAACGTTCTGTATTCGCAGCGTTCATCCTTGACCCAAAATACATAAGTATACCAAACAGCAAATGTCAGCTCTCCCCAGTTTGCCCATGATCGTTCAATGCTGGATCACGCTGGTGCATGCACTCACACACACACATACACATGTATGCACGCACACACACAGAGCTTTTTGTCTTTTCTGCATTCTGCCGCAAACAGGCACTTTTATTTTTACATACTCACAAACAGAGACGGTGGCGGAAGACATCAAACGCACTACACTTCTCACTCATGGTAATGGCAACATAACTAAACTGACTAAACCAATTGAACTACAAAAGTACAATAAATCAATAACACTAACACCATTGTTAAACTAAGATGAACTACAATAACAACATTCAAAACCCCAAAGTCTCAGGGTGCACTGCAGCACAATGTCCATTGTTCACTACTGTTAGCTAATATCGCTAATTTCTCCAAAAATATTTGTCCTATCAACTTTATGTTTTCGCAGCGTTCATCCTTGACCCAAAATACATAAGCAGACCAAACAGGGAGTGTCAGCTCCCCACAGCTTCTCTGTGATCGAAGCCAAGATCACGCACGCATGCATACACGCACACAGAGGCCACTTGGCTATTATAATGTAGATCAACAACATGACAGCAAGCTCACATAAAGCCAAACTACATTGGCCCTGATTGTCTGGTTTTATTTACTAACTCAACCAAAACAAGACTGTCAAATTCTAGAAAAATCAGAATTCAGACTTCTTATAAACCACCCTATCTCACAATGTTAAAGGAATAGATTGAATGAAAAAATGGAGTCTTCCCTAGCCCAAAGAAAAGCTCTGCTTAAACTGTCCAAATCTGTTCATTACTTTATGACATATCTTGTATGTAATAAAACAGCCAGACATGGCTGATCAGATAACCTCCATCCTTTCCAAAAGGTGGTGGAGGGAACAAGTAATCTTATGATCGACTTATACAGTATTCTCTGTGTCTCCATGTCCAGCGGGTTCCAGTGTGATTTCTTGCATCAGCTGTTTTTTCCTGTCCTTTGGAAACAGCGAGTCAGCCATGATCGCGCTGCTCTGCCTGTTCGGAGGAATCAGCATTGCTTCATGGAATTCGCTGGATGTGCTGACCGTGGAGCTCTACCCTTCTGACAAGAGGTAGGCCAACGTAGGCATGCATCAAAATCTCCTTGACACCATGAGGGCAGGGAGCCTGGTGCCAAATGACGTGCAGAATGATGTCACTAGCTTTGCACCAAGCTGACTGGCTGGCCTGCAGGGATGGATGACTGTGGTGTGAAATAATTGGTAGGGCTTGTGGCGTAAACGGTGGAGTTGTCATTTTGCCATCTGATGATTGGAACAGCAGGTGTGTTAATTTTTTATTGTCCTAATGATCAGTTACTTTATTTTTCCAACCTAATCAGAAAATCAAACATACATGATATGCTGCCTTTCTGTATTCAACTGCAGCTTTTCAGAGGGTTGATTTTGCATGATATAGTGACACCTTGTGGTCTTTCTATGGTATCTACAAAGAATGACATGGACTCAGTCAATTTAGAGTTTCCACTTCACCAAACTTGGATGCCTGAGGAAGTGTGACCAAGCCGAAACAGCCAGAGTGAACCAACACAGACATGGGGAGAACATGCATACTCCACAGAGCATAATCAACAGTGTTCAACTGTGAAAGTGCTACCTTCTTGACACTCTGATAGTGTTATCTGGCATTTTACAGTGCAAAATGTTCAAACTTTGGTAAACAGACAGACAAATTACACATGAATACTACATTCACAAAGATACTAGGTTGGGCTAAAAGCTACATGCTTCATCCATCAAATGGTAACACTGAAACTGGATGACTGCAAACAACATAATATTATACTCATTACATATGTCAGTAATGCGTTACACTTTTAACCCTAATGCCACATTCACACTGGATGACATGCGAGCGACAGCGGCGACAGGTTGCCATTTAATCCCTATGGAAGGATGCGTTGTGGTGCCACAAAAGTCCAAGCCACACAATGCGATGTGATGGACGCGAATGAAGCAATGAGAATGAAGGCGTCGAGTCGCCCTCCTCCCCAAGTTGAAAAATCTGAACTTTTTCATCTTGTCGCGTTGCGATGACCAATCAGGGACTGAATATGTAGAGACGTGGAGATGTCTGGAGTTTATACTTGGTGTGGACATGTCCTGTCTCTAGCAGACAGCCTGTGAGCAGGACTTATGTCCCTTTTGTCCTTTATTTCACAATTATGACAGAGTTTGAGGGGAGAGCGAGCAGCAGTGGCAGCAGCCACTTTTTTTTCACGTGCACGCGCGAACGAATCACCCGTGAAGATTATTTTATTTATTAACTACACAGATGTATAATAAAACAAATGGTGACTGGTCTATAACACAATTATGACAGAGTTTGAGGGGAGAGCGAGCAGCAGCACCGTAGCAGCCAGTTTTTTTTTCGTGCGCGTGAACGAATCGTCTGTGAAGATAATTTTATTAACTACACAGATGTATAATAAAACAAATGGTGACTGGTTTATAACACAATTATGACAGAGTTGGAGGGGAGAGTGAGCAGCAGCACTGCAGCGGCAGCAGCTGTTTTTTTTTTTTTTATTGTTCACAAGTGCACGCACGAACGTGACAGGAGGTCCTCAAACTGGGTCCTGGAGAGGCGTAAGTACCGCTGAAAGCGGCCGTCATCCAGACGCAGCTCCTGCAGCAAATAATGAAACTCCCCTAATTGGGAACGTCTCATGAGGATGTTGTGAACCCAGGGATGGCGCCTTTGGCGACGTTTGTCAGCTTTCCACAACAAACAGAGCACAGCAACTCGCTCCGTGTGATCAAGGGCCGACATTTTGACTTGACAGCGAGCGGAATGGAAGCTCCTCCTATTTGATGATGCACTGGGGCAAATTATTGCAGCGAAAGCAGAGCGACACACCAGGTGAAATTTGTGGCGTCGCGTGTTGTCCGGTGTGAACGCGGCATAAAATAGCCTTGTGAGGCTGTGGAGTGCAGCTTTTCTGCATTGATTTCCTCAAAAGCCACACTGACAAATCTGTTGTGCACCCTGTTAATAAACAGATCAAAACTCTGATGGAATCCAATAAGAATCAGCCTGATAAAGGTCTTTTTTGATTAGTCAGTTAATCTTGATTCACTAAAAAAGTGTGCCTCCTCTCCCTTTCATCTGTGAGGTGCAGACACTGCTGTGTGTTTTCAAAAAATACACTTTAAATAAGCAATAAGTCTCTTATCGATCATCAACAGTGTGTACCTGTTTCGGGTTTGATAGTGCGGACTCACACAGCTGATACAGTGATTTAAAACAAAGTGCACGCTCCTTGTCTTCATATCTGTTCTGGTTTGCACACAGACCTTGCAGGGGCAGACCCACAGAGATGAGTCAAATTTTCGTGACAGGGTTTTTTTAAACTCACTATTACTAACCCTACTCCTACCCCCAACCCTAACCTTAACCATAACCTAATCCTACTCCTTCCCGCCACCCTTGTTGTGTGGGCCGCTGAAGAGGAGGTACTGCTGGCCCACCACCACCAGATGGCGCCCTGCTTGGAGTGCGGGCTTCAAGCACGAGAGGGCGCCGGAGCCACTGGGAGTGACAGCTGTCACTCTTAATCAGCACCAGCTGTCACTCAGCCAACTCATCACCATCTCCATAAAGGCCGGACTGCGACTCCACCTCCTCGCCGAGAAATCAACTACCAATCAGGTAATTTTCTCTGCTGACTCAAAAACATTGAGTAATAATCTGAACTTCTTTGCAGCCGTTTTCCTGTGGTGTGTCCTTGTCTGTGGGATTGGCGTTTGGTGTGATCAGCGACGGCTTCGCTTCACACCCCAACCAGATAAGTGGTTAAACAGGAGCTGCACGAGTGTGTGATTGGAGGTGGAGGTGCTCCCTCCTTACTGAATACAGACTGTGGGATTACTGAGTGTGTGACCTCACACTCATCAGGACTGTCTCTGTTCTCTGCCAGCAGTACCGGGTCTGACTGCTGAAGACAGCGGCCACCTGGGGCGCAGGGCTTGGCGGCTCCGGTGTTCTTCAGCTCCGTTGGCGGTGGAAGCTGTGTGGATCTGGCTCTTCTCTCGCCAGGCGTCTTCTATCGTCGAGCCTGCCCACACGTCACCTGGTGTATGATTGACAGTCACTATATTGTTATTGTCTGTACATCGTTGTGTGATTCACAACATTAAATTGTTACTTTTGGCTTATCCATTGTCCGTTCATTAACGCCCCCTGTTGTGGGTCCGTGTCACGACACTTTCACAACAACCCTAACCATAACCACCCAGACATCCCCCCCCCCTTAACTTTTAATTTTGTGCAGCCATCACGGAATGAATTAGAATGAATTTGTGCTGCCGTGACGAAAATGAGGTGCTTTTTGTCACAATATCACGAACCAATAGATTAAAGTATATTTCGTGCTGCTGAATCATGACTTGCTATGAGACCGGGTTGGAATATCAGGCGTCATGTTTGGAGGAAACCAGGTCCCATCCCTACAGTGAAGCATGGTGGTGGCAGCATCATGCTGTGGGGATGTTTTGTAGCAGCAGGAACTGGGAGATTAGTCAGGATTGAGGGAAGATGAATGTAACAATGTACAGAGACATCCTGGATGAAAACCTGCTCCAGAGCACTCTTGACCTCAGCCTGGGGTGACGGTTCATTTTTCAGCAGGACAATGACCCTAAGCACAAAGCCAAGATATCAAAGGAGTGGCTTCAGGACAACTCTGTGAATGTCCTTGAGTGGCCCACCCAGAGCCCACACCTGAATCTGATTGAACATCTCCGGAGAGATCTGAAAATAGCTGTGCACCGACGCTCCCCATCCAACCTCATGGAGTTTGAGAGGTGCTGCAAAGAGGAATGGACAAAACTGCCCAAAGATAGGTGCACCAAGCTTGTGGTATCATATTCAAGAAGACTTGAGGCTGTAAATGCTGCCAAAGGTACTGAGCAAAGGGTGTGAATACTTATGTACATGTGATTTCTTAGTTTTTTTAAATATATTTGCAAAATCCCCCCCCCCCCCAAAAAAAAAACTTTTTTCATGTTGTCATTATGGGGTGTTGCGAGTATAATTTTGAGGGAAAAAAAATTTAATTTATTCCATTTTGGAATAAGGTTGTAACATAACAAAATGTGGAAAAAGTGAGGCGCTGCGAATACTTTCCAGATGCAACGTATAATGAACTGCAGTAAACCACATTTTAGCATTTTAGAATGCTAAGTCCTAATTCCGCAGTTATTTTTGTTAAAGTAATGCAAAAGTGATGCAGAAGCATTCGATGTTACAATTTAGAGACAGTAATATTGTAATGTAAATAATTACTTTGAAATAACAGTAACTAGCGATCTATAATATATTACATTTTGGAAATAACTTGCCAAACACTGAGTTTAGGTAACACATAATCAATAATGAGACAGCATGCAGCCATGTTCAAAGCTGCTGCACCTCACTGATGTGCGAATTTGGCATTACTGTCTGTGATTTGATGTAAAGGGCTGCATTGAGATTGGGTCTCGCGGGACCCAACACAAATCTTGTGGGAGCAGGTGATCAGAAACTTGCTGCAGGTGGGAGTGGTGGCTACAAATAAACACTGCGGGAACAGCAGTGACAAGATGACTCAGTCAACAAAGGAGAATAGTGTAAAGTATGCATGTCTACACCCTATTTTCATCTTAAATAATTTAACAGGAGCAGCGGACATTACGGGAGCGAACAGAGAGAGAGACACAGACACATCGCAGCGAGTTACTGCATGCCCTTATATGGCCATGCAGTAACTCGCTGCACTTTGTCACAGAGAAACAGTCACAGTGCAGAAAGTTACTGAAATGTCACATGAAACTGTTTTGAAACTGAAAACAACCAAATAGCAGAGAGAACATATAGAGGGCCGACTCCCAGAAAATGATGTAATCTGGACACCATTTTGATTGTGTGTAACTGGGGCAGCTTGGCTGCTGCAGTGGAGTGACGTTTTGTAAACAAAACTTCTCTTGAGTGTACTACAAGCTACTGTAATGCACTATTTGACTTTAGAACACAAGGAACTACTATTACAAACATTTATTTAAATAGCTGTTATGATTGTGGAGTGTATAGAGTGGAAAATAAGGTGCTGTAAGTATATTATAACCTAGGCAGCCTGATCTTTTATATTTTTAGTTTTATATTTTATATTTAGTTTTATATTTTCTGTTGTGTTTTTAATCAGGTTCTTTTTGTCTCTTTCTCTAAAATTGTATTGTAGCATTATTAGTTATTATTACTGGTTATTATTACTATTATTGTTGTTGTTGCTATTATTATTATTATTAATATATAAACAAAAATAAATTTAAAAATATTCCATTTTTGTAATACATTGGACTCTTTTACAACGTATGCTGAGCCATTATTATACAGAAAACAAATGCACACAAACATGCTGACAGCTGCAACAGCTTGGTCAGAATTTCAGTGGAAGCAGGCGGGAGCAGGACGAAGAATATAGTGCCACGCGGGGCTCTAATTTGATGATCCCACGTGCGGCGATGTTCATGATGGACAAAACCCCCACTTATCTTCCCCACCCCACCATCCCCTCATTCCTCTCTAATGTCAAAGATAGATCTGTTATTGTCAGGGCCGTATATAGGAATGTGAAAGGGGGGGTTCAAATCCTTGAGTTGGGTGTCCAGTGGGCTGCAGGGCCCCCGGTGGGGTCGAGGGGCAACACCCTCATGGGGGGCTCAGGGACGAAGCCCCCGAAGCAGAAGCTTTTTGAGGATTTCGAGGGGTAAAAAGCTACATAAATTTCATTTGAAACCCAAAATGTATCATTTTAGGAAATACATTTTTATATACAAATAGTCCTTGCTTGGGATTGGATCAGTTGCCATAAGAACCACCCAGGAAGAACCAAGATAATATGGTTGTGAATGACGCAACCGACAGGCGTGAAAAAACTCACGCATGCGCACGAAGGTTCAAGCTTGGCTGATGCAAGCGCACATGATTCAAATCCATATAGTTTTTGCAAAAAATAAAAAGGTCGGATAGTTTTCTAACAGACCTCGTATTTAGCGGTATTAATATTCTTGTTTACATTATGAATATGTACGTATATGTACGTTATGTATTAAAATAGCGGTATTTAATTTGGCGACCTTGTTTAACTCGTGAAATTCGCATAATAAATCCCACGCGAATATTTGCACCTTTACAGTATTTGCAACAGGAAGGAGAAGCTCCCTTTATTTCTCAGCTTATACATACAAACATGTTTTTACAAACCAGACAAGTGTAATTGTGTGTCTACATGGGTATTTACAAGCCTACTAATCTGTTTGATATCAGAGGAGGATAGGGACCAGGAAGCAAAAATTCTCAACCCCCATGGGAAAAGTTTATCTAGCAGTTTCCCCTTTCATCACTTAAGGGATTACTCTGGCAGAGGAAATTGAAACTTGAGGGTGTGTGATAATAGCTGTGTAACAGTTAGTGCTTGTTGCTTATTATCAATGAAAAGAAAATACATAACATTGATATCCAGATCAGAAAAAAATCAGCAGAATTCTCGTGGGGGGGGGGGGGGGGTTTGATTGAACCCCCTCTATATATGGGCATGATTGTGGTTTAATTCTATTTTGTATTCTTTGTGTGCATTATTGTAGTGTTCTCTTAAGCTCTCAAACAAATGGTAAAGCTGTGACTTTGTGCACTTTTTCCATTCTCTCCCTGTCTTCCCAGAACCACAGCATTCGGATTCCTCAATGCTCTCTGCAAATTAGCGGCTGTGTTGGGCATTAGCATCTTCACTTCTTTCGTGGGCATCACCAAAGCTGTGCCCATCCTCTTTGCTTCTGGGGCACTGGCGGTAGGCAGTTTCTTGGCCCTCAAACTACCAGAGACGCGGGGTCAAGTGCTGCAATAGTGCGACACCAGCACCACGGCGAGAGAGGTTTCGCCGCACTGTGAATGAAAAGCTCAATAGCCCTCTGAACCCTCCCCTCTAACCACACCCCATGATAATCAAGTTTGTACAGATAACATAATGCAGATCTGCAAAGATGTATATATTGTTGGTTGTCTTGTATTTGGGATTGAGATTATTGAAGTTGATGACCTGTCAGCAAACATGTTTCAGAAAGCCTAGAGACAATTTTGCAATTGCTGCCATTAAAAATGTGAGCACAGCTGATATTTTCATTGACAGCGTGTTTTTTGGCATACAACAGTAAACTTTAAATAAAATTAAAAAAATCACCTGAGGTTGGAGGTCAGGATTTAGAGGTTGTTAGTAATGAGCCATGCAAATACACTCATGGAAATGGCCATTAGCCGTTGTTGCAGACTTGTGTCTCTGTTGTCCCGTCTGTTCTCAAGTTTTACGCAGTTGGACATAGATCAAAATGCTACAATTGATGCCTTGATTTGAAGCATTTTTGACTATGCTAGATGAAACAAAGAGACTTCTGTGTCATTTTTCCCTCTGATGAAGAGCCGTCCTCATCGTTCATCCTCAGATCTTGTGTTGGTGTACAGACTAACTGCCATTTTATAGTGTATAGAACATTCCAAATTTGCTTTTCCTGTTAAAGTATGAAGGAGATCATTTGAACCCTCTTTTTCCCTTAAAACATCATTTTAAGTCACATTTGACCAGCCATGAAATCATTTCACATCTTAGCCCAAGTTATTTGTGTGTGCTTGGCACCTTATCACATGGTCAATCGATTTGTTAAATTGTAACATTCAACACACAGCCTGTTGTGTGATTTAATGTAACATTTTCAAATCTTTGTGAAAATGTTTAGAATCTCACAGTCAATCACCATTTTCTCAGTTATTCTGTGTATCCCTTTTGAGCGCATTCCCTCCCACACTACATCTGATAAAATGTTTTTGAGAGTTTTACTCATGTTGAAAAGTATGTCAACTTATGAAAACAGAGTACAAGTAAACAAAAGTTTGAGGTGTTACAGTTACATTTTACAGAATCATGTGGAATCTCACAACTTATGAAAACAGAGTACAAGTAAACAAAAGTTTGAGGTGTTACAGTTACATTTTACAGAATCATGTGGAATCTCACAACACTCATAGAGCACAATCTATAAGATGTATTTAAAAATGTCAAAAACACAAGACAGCTAAAGTGGATAAGTTTCACATAAACACAACATGAGTCAGTTTGAAGGTTGCGCAAGTACGTAAGAGATGGCAGACAAATCGCAATCTAAATCTTTGTGTGAATGTTTATAATGATGTGTGTGCTTTCAAGTTAGTACAGTATTCAGCTTCTTATTGTGTGTGTGCTGTTTTTTTTTTCATAGTTTGCAAAATGCTATGACATGGGGTAGCTGTTGTGTGTTTAAAACTAAATTGGCATCAAGAAAATGTGAAAGATACGCTCCAGTAAGATAACTATTAAAGTAATATTAAATTCTGCACCATGAGTAGAAATATGGAGATCCATTACTGAAGTTGTTGTGTTTTATATTTGCCTAATTTTAAAAATTATTATTATATTTATTTATTTTTTTTGACGCAGCCCTTGCTGGACAGTGAAGATCATTCATAGTGGTCCTGCCAACAAGGATAAAAATCAGACCTTTTCTTTACTTGTGCTTTATTACAAAAATGTAGTTTGATATAACATAATGTTCACAAAAGAGGACCTACTGCCAAGGGCTTACTTTTATATATCACTAAAAGTAACAGCACAGCGTAGAGATGACACTTTTTTGCCACATTTCTCCCCAGTATAGAAAAGTAAGACTCATATGTTCGGAATTACATGGTGAAAGAAAAGCAACCCATTCGCATTTTAGACTGAAAAATGTTTTTGTCCAAACTGCCATTTTGTAGGATAGCAGCCATATGTACTGCAGTCTCAAGAAAGTTGACTAGACAAACCCATTGCACTAGTTGTACAGTGTTGTACATGCACAATTCCGAATGCCTTCAGTTCTTCAGCTCGCACCCTGATGCAGACTTTGTTGTGAAAAACAAGGAGCGCACAAAGACCAAAAGTTATCAAATCACATGATTGTGAATGCAGTTGTGAATATAAGAGCTATATTCATTACGCAAGACTGTTTCAATATCATGGTACGGCTTAAGTCATAGTAACTTCATGTTAGGTTTCCTCATACAGATATAGAACAAAGCACTTACACAAAATGAAATAGATGGAATAATATCACTTGAAATGTTCAACAACTGGCTTGGGTTTCAACAATTCCCACATCCTGAACATTGAAATGATCCTTATTCAAATTAAAAACAAACATCTGGCCATCATACAGTGTAGGGTTCAATACACCCTACAGTTCCTGAAATGTCCACCAGGTGGAGGTACTGCTCCATTTCAAGAACCTTGAGTGCAGGCTGCTGTGGGACATGACGGTGAACCTGTTGCACGTACACAATACTGCCTGTCATTAATTGCCAGTTTTTTTTCCAATATAGCCTCAGTTTACATGTTACACCATTAAATCTCTGTTATAGATATATGTAAATAAAAAAATGTTATAATGTAAGTAATACCATTCCTTTTACCTTGTGGAATTGTACAATATGTCAGCTAGTCTTTGTAAGTTTTCGGCAATTTCTCATATGATTCATAGTTGTTAATAAACTATCCCTTACCAAAAAGTAGTACATACAAGTATGTTTCAAGTATACTTCCAGTTTACTTTTTATATACTTATCAGTATTATTTTTTGGTAAGGGATAAGAAGTGAACATACGATGCCGCCATCTTTTCACAACTTAGTTAAGAGCTGGCTTTCAAAAGTCTACATGTTCTTGGGTTTCAAATGTTGCTTCACCAAATTAGGAAGTCAAATTTGCCCAGGTTTCCTCATCAAAGCACACTGGTGGTCTGTAAACGTAATCCTAAAAAAGCAAAGTGTCTGCAGTCTTATTTCTCTGTATGTTGTGTCACTCATGAAATTCTGAACAACGATGTCAAGATAACTGTTGTGTCGTTTGATGCGGTGAAAAGCTAAACTGTCTCAGTCACTTGGTTCAGGCTGTATTTGTTGTGGATGTCTTTGTTTCTGTTACAGGGTTTTTTTTGTAGAACTAACTTGTTGCTGAGCAACTTTCAATCATGAGTGCAAAAATTTAACAAAGCAATAAGTGGGTATTTGTCTCTCCTTCTCTCCTTTCAACCTATCGGGAATTGGAGCACATTACTATATCTATGTCTTTGTCTGCTGACAAGCTGGTTGTTGGCTTAATATAAATACCAGATTAAAACAACTGGAAGGCTTTTGTCAATCGGACTGCGTTGCTGTTAAATCAATGAAACAAGGATCTTAACACCTTCGTCATTGTGTTGTGATGTAGAAACTGTAGTTGATTGTAAGTACAGAAAGTGTTTGTGGAATTCATTCATACAAATGCGTAATATAAAAACAAGGGTAAATGAACAGTGATGTATGTCGTCTTTGATTTTGTGTATTTTGTAAATGAGAATGAAATATAAGTAAACAAATCTATGTTAAATACTAGTATTGAACCATAGGTAGTCTAAATGTGATGACATTGGTTCTGTTAAAAGGTGTGTGAGATTTTCTTTAAAAACTTTTTTCATTGTTGAATTTTGATTGGGTTTGCACTTTGTGCAGCTGACCCTTTGGAATCACAATGGAAAACAACAAACCATGAAGAATAAAACAAGTGGAAAAATGATGATTCAAGCTTTATTCATTCTTTACAATTTAAAATACTGTTAGTGTGCAAATGATACATTTACAATACAGGGTAACTTCCCTTTCAGGGGTCCTTACATAATATTATCTAATGTTATATAACACCTGAATCAATTCTTGTTATTTGATTGGTGGTTTGTATGTCACGTGATATTGATCATTTGTCCCATTTGCCACTGTGCTCCATTAACTGTGCAATTTTAGTTCCATTTAGTGGGCAAATTTGGTTCCATATGTTTTGCACCATTGCACGCTGTGACCACCATGCGTGCACACTAGCAGTGTGATAGTGCTTAGCAGCTTATTGACGCTACTCATTCTTCTAACACACACACACACACACACACACACACACACACACACACACACACACACACACACACACACACACACACACACACACACACACACACAAAATCCAGTATGCCATAAACCATCTGTAGAACTGCTGGCAGATGAAGAGCTTGACAAATTTCTGTTGCAAATTTTCACTGGACTGAGAAAAGCAAATGGCAGTTGAGTACACAAAGAAGTCAGCGCACGACATCAGCTATGGACTACATCATCAGGATTATTTTTGAAGTGTCTGACTGTTTTGCAAGTTGACTGAGAACAATATTGGATTGGATTGGACTGCTATTTAAAATTATTTTTGTCCATCTGCACCACTTTATCAGTAACAGAACTTTGAAAAGAATTTGCATGAAAATGTCTATTCCGGAGGAGGAACCACACGGAATAGGAGGAAATCGCCTCTTGTGGAGGAGGAGATGGCTCGTACTGGCAGTCTGCAGGGCAATTGTTGGATTCATCAGCAGGTTGTTGAAAGGGGTTTTGTGGTTTCTCAAGAAACAATCAAACTGGTTATCAAGATTTTGGATCCAGAAGGACTGTAGCTATGGTGGGCACAGCATCTCAGATGTCTGCAGTACACCTGCAGAGGTCCTAATGCTATATGGCCAGTGGTGGGCACAGCTAACCAAAAAGTTAGCTTCGATAACTGGTAATCAGCTAACTGAAACGTTTTCTTGTTTTTAACACTAAACCAATAAACGGCTTAAAAACATATCGGAAGCTACAGATAACTTTACATTTTGCCTCCAATATGCTCTCAGCTACTAAGAAGCTGATTTTGAGTTTAAACACCACCAAAGCTTCTAATAGAACCAATGGTGATCACAAACCAAAACAGCCAATGAGCCCATACTTCTCTTTGTATGCTCTGCTCCCTGGTGTAGGAAAGCAGCATTTAACCTGATAGGATACAGTGTCCTGTCATGAGGCAGAGGTCTTGAAATGGAAAGCAGGCTTGAATTATGGTTTTACTTTAAAAATAAAATTATTCTGGATAGAATAACTACATTATTGTAAACTCTTAAAATGTACAAAGTGATATATAACACATATCTGTTAATTTTAAAATAATGCACTAATTCTGAAGATTTGAACATTAAGACACAGACGCCCAAAGGGGATTATGGGTAACTAAGCCTCCGCTCATACTGATTGGTTGGTTGATTCATTCTATGTAAAAACCAGCACAAGTGAATCAATGTAACGTGTTGATATTTACAAATAAATGTGCTTTTGTAAAATGTGTCTTTTTTTCATTTGTATAAAAAAAGAAAGAAATTTTCAAGCTAGATAGCGCCTAAGCACAGGCGTGATGACATCACAACTCTATCCGGTTAGGGAGACAAGGTTTCTTTCAACAACAAGAACTGTCAAAAAACTTTCTCATGTGTTGGAGTTGTGTGCAATAGGAATCGCCTTTTGAATGCTTGAATAACGATGTCAGTCGCACAGAGAAGTCAAATAATAGTGAAAACATGTTTGGTGCAGTGTCATCATAACGCATCAATCAGTTGCTTCGTGAGGCGTCATAACATCAAGCCTGGTTCACATGGCAAGATAATTAGGCCGATGTCGGACCCAATCTTCCCCTTCCAACAATCTTAAGGACGCCCTGACAATCGTGATGACGCTAAATATAATCTTATCAGATATTCCTGCCATGTGTGGTTTGTTAAGAGTGCTTTGATCTGCGTGAGGAGTTAAATGTGACATGCAGCCAAAGCAAGGTGTTTGACCTGGGAATGTTCGTGTGTAAAATCTGTTCGTGTGTGTTGCTTTTACTGTGTGGCTGACACCACACACTGTACAACTAAACCTGTCAGATCTGATTTTTTTTTTTAATCTCCACGTGTGGGGTCTCTCAGGTTTTGGAAACCTACAGATAATTTTAAAATCCTGCAGTCGACAACACTGTGATATAACCGGTCACCAGTAGATGGCAGTGTTTTGACGCTGAGAATATATTCACGAGAGTTTTAGGCACAATATACAAAGAGTTAATGCTGTTGTCCGTGTGGAGCCTGATCAGAGTGTCTCAAATGCATTTCTTCTGTCGTGAATACCCATAATGCACTGGGCACAGCTGCATGTCCACACGAAAACCTTCACAATTAGTGCATTACTTTAAAACTAAAACATATATCTGATATTTTCACTTTATAAAACTTCAGATGTGACATTAATTTAAATAACTTGTCCGAAATTAGTTTG
Source organism: Thalassophryne amazonica (assembly GCF_902500255.1). Classification (NCBI taxonomy): domain Eukaryota; kingdom Metazoa; phylum Chordata; class Actinopteri; order Batrachoidiformes; family Batrachoididae; genus Thalassophryne; species Thalassophryne amazonica. The sequence continues at coordinate 56,204,915 of NC_047109.1, read as the reverse complement.
GTTAGAATTCTAACCATAAGTTAAAACTATATGCTCAGATTAACATTTCTGATTCTGTCCTCACAGATACTGAGACAGCGGTTCTACAGAAAGGACTCTCCTTTGCCCCTTCTAACCACCTTGACTCTTTCTCTCTTATAGTTGACTCTTTCAAATTTTTTACACAGTCGCATTTAAAATATATTTTTTTCCAAATCTAACAATGAGCTTAATAATAAAAGGGATTTGGATTCTAACATTAGTGAGTCTCTAAGAGAAGTTACTCCTTTTAAAAAGAAATCAAGTTTTTTGCCGTCTTCAAATTTAAATCCCACTATAGTGACTGTAAGCCAGGTAGTTGAGCGGGAACTTGCTAAATTAAGGGCTTTATGTCCATCTAAAAATAAGAATATGACAAAGACTGAGTTGGATGTATTACGATCTTTGGAATCCAGATGGGATATCATCATCCGCCCTGCCGATAAGGGGGGTGCTGTTGTAGTTATGGGGTTGGAGAAGAATGAAAATGGCATACTGAAATTGTTGAATAATGCCAAACACTATCAACTCTTATCGTCCAATCCCACCTCTAAAATTAATAGTATGATTCATGAATTTATTGATTCATCTCATAAGAAGGGCTGGATAACAGAAAAAGAGATGGCTTTTCTTTTAAGTGAAAACCCTCGTTGTCCAGTATTTTATGGTGTACCCAAAATTCACAAACAATTGGATGATCCTCCGTTACGGCCCATCGTTTCTGGAATAGGGAGTCTTATTGAGTCCCTTTCACAATTTGTTGATTTCTTTTTGGCAAAGTTTGTCCGCAAATTACCCTCGTATCTTGAGGATACCACTGATGTTCTAAATCTTATCAATAATCGGAATTGTACAAGTGATGATATCCTTGTGTCTTTGGATGTACAGAGTCTATATACATGCATACCTCACCATGCAGGTTTAGAAGCCATTTCTTTCTATCTTGCCGAATGTCCTACTGATGTGCGGCCACCTTCAGATTTTTTGATTAAACTGGTTGAGATTGTTTTATTGAATAATTTCTTTAAATATTCAGACAAATATTATCTACAACTACAGGGCACTGCTATGGGGAGTGCTTTTGCTCCATCTTACGCCTGTTTAGTGATGGGTTTTTGGGAAGAGAAATATATCTTTAGCACTGAAAATAACCCTTTTCACTCAAAAATATCATTATGGCGCAGATATATTGATGATGTTCTCCTAATTTGGAGGGGCGCATATGATGAGTTACATCAATTTCTGAATTATATTAATTCCACTACAGATTATTTATCTTTTACTATGAACTATAATCCTCATTCTATAGATTTTTTAGACCTCACTATTTATAAGGATGTCAATAATTCTTTGCAATCAACTATTTATCGTAAACCTCTTAGTAGAAATACTTTACTGAGAGCTGATAGTAATCATCCGCCCCATTTAGTTCGGAACATACCAGTGGGTCAGTTCTTGCGAGTTAGAAGAAATTGCAGTTCTATCACGGACTTCATGTTAAAAGCAGCCCATCTAGCAACTCTGTTTGAACAACGTGGCTATAGTAGAACTAACATTGACAAAGCATGGGACAGAGCTCTAAATACTGATCGTGCCTCTTTACTTAAGAAAAAATCTAAATCCTCTTCAACATCTAAATTGTTTTTTTCTACCTGCTATACTCCATTTGCGGGAAGAACAAAAAACATAATTTATAAATATTGGCACATTCTGAAGAGTGATCCCACACTTAAAGACATCTGTGCTGAACCGCCCAAATTTATATTTAGGCGTGCCCGAAATATTCGTGACAGACTTGTTCGTTCAGATATGATCAGTCCCGCCACAACTGCCTGGCCCTCCAGCTCACCAAAAGGTTTCTTTAGGTGTGGTAACTGTGCACATTGTTCAAATTCTACTAATGCTTCATATTTCTCTCATCCTCGCACTGGTAAGCAATATCCTATTTCTTCATTTATCAATTGTAACACCACTCATGTAGTATATATTTTAAAATGCCCTTGTGGAATGGCATATATTGGCCAAACGAAACGTCAACTTAAATGACGGATAGCTGAACATAAAATGGCAATCCGTACTCAGAATTTAACTTATGCCATGGCAAGGCACTATAAACAGGCCGGTCATGGCTCTCCAGCATCTTTAAAATTTTGGGGGATTGAGATAATTATAGTTCCACCCAGAGGTGGTGACATCATCAAAAACTCTTATGTAGAGAAGCATTTTGGATTTATACTTTAGGCAGTTTGGAACCTTTTGGTTTGAATGAAGATCTAAAATTAACTTGTTTTCTTTAATAATTGTTTTTAGTCTGGTTTTAGTCGTGTGTTTTGGGACAGTGTGTTTCTAATCATGAATTGATTACTAATTGAGTGAGTGTTGTGCCTGAGGGATGGTCATGCCCTTTGGAAAGCACCTGCTTCCTATCAGTATTTAAGCTGTACCATCTCTGTTTGTGCAGGACTCTGAGGAAGATGTGACTCTCGCATCGAAACGTCAGTCCCTTTGAACATTTTTTTCCTTTCAGCACCTTATTAAAGACTTTTTGCACTTATTTCTGTGCTGCACCAGTTATTTCTTCTTTTTTACAAATTGGTCCTGCCTGGTTGCACCAGATTTGTTTGTGCTGTGCAGAAGCGCGGTGAACTCTTTGTTTTTGGTTTAAAACTATATGCCTCTGGATGACTTGGGCGCTATTGCCAGCATATTCGTAGGGGGTCAAAAGAAATTAGTTTTTTTTTTTTCTTTCTTCTTTTCTATGCCCAGTTCTCTTTTCCCTGCAGCGTTTTTTCTGGAACCAGCTCTTTTCTGTTTGTAGAGGGTAGAACTACACATCTACTACAAAAAGCTATGTCTGCAAAAAATGTTAGCGGTCTAAAAATTATCGGACCAAAACTTATCGGAAGACAATTGGCCCGATGATGGTTTTCAAAACTATCTGAAAAGTTAATCCGATAATGAAAACATTATCTTCAGTAATTAGTGGATTAGCGGAACTGTGCCCACCACTGCATATGGCATATGGTCTCATACGATAAACTAAAGTCTTATGCTGCAATGGCTAATTGCTGCATTGATGGGTTCAGCCATCACATAACGTGGATGGAGGCATATACAACGAATAGTAATCCCAAGGTAATTGCTGACTACTTTATAAACACAGTGACATGCATTGGAGGGTGTTGACAGTGACTGACGGCTGAGAGAAAATGGACACGTCAGGGAAATGCAGATGTTCCTGCAGAGAATTCACCCGGTCCATCATGCGGGAGAAGGAAGCTTTGTTTACAGACGCAGCACAGCTAATTGGCATATCGAGCCATGGTGGGGGATTCTGCACAAACATTTTCCAGACCCTCAAAGATGACGGGCATTTCACAAGGGATTTCCTGGACAAAAACCTGGTGCTTCCTAAACCTAATCTAGCATTGGAAGAAGCTATCTCAGAACCTTTACGAATAAAAAGTATCACCATCAATCAGCACTAGTGTTGTTTGAAGTAGCCCACATAAAAGTTTTGAGAAATTTAATGCTGTATTGCTTATTTTTTTTCATATGAATGAATGTCTGTAATTTTTAAGCCACTGCCCAATGAGTTGACAAAAAGCTGATTCAGCCTATCAGCTCAAAACAAGTTTCTCTGTATTTGTCAGTATGGCAGTAGTTAGAAACTCATGTCAGACGGTGACATGGGGCAAGATAAATACCCCATGCTGCTTTCCCTCCTCCATCCTTCGTTCCATGGCACCCCTAGAAATGGAGTAACAGAAGGGTGGGATTTATCAACTTGGCTTATTAAACTAAAAAGTAACAATTGTCTCAAGTATCAAATACATGTAGAGGAGTAGAAGTACAATATTTGCCTGCCATAGTAAAGTACAAATAGTCTACTGTACTTTAAAATTTTACTTATACTGTACGTTAGTAATTGTATGTTACATTCAGTAAGCTATCACTATCCCACTAGACTAGAAAAATACTGCAAGTGCTATAAATATTAAAAACAAAAGTAAGCCTACTCATTCTGACACAAAACATTTTATAATCCCATATGGCTGATGTTTTAACATCTTTTCACTGGACAGGAAGAGAATGAAAATTGTAATCTGAAAGCTAACTAGTACCCTTTTTTTACTCTTACAAAAGTACCATAATTACATTTAAGATGTTGTACAATAGAAAGTTAAAGTAAAGTTGCTTAAAAGGAAAATTGTTGTGTGGGCTGCTGAAGAGGAGGTACTGCTGTCCCACCACCAGATGGCGGCCTGCCATGCTGGCACCTTTTGGCCTCGGGAGGGCGCACTGGCCTGTTGGCCCTTGTTGGTACTACCAGGTGCACACCGTTAGACTGTCATCAGCTGTCATCCATCACCTCATCATGACTCCATAAGAGCCTGGAGAAGACACCATAACTCTGCCGAGTTATCAGCTTACCATACAGGTAAACCTACTCAGCTGTTTTGTGCCATACACACATTCATTGCTACTGAAGTCTTTGCAGTTGTGAGTCATATACTTGCAGCTTGTAGCCGGGTTTGTGGGAAGTTTGGAGGAGTTGGCGTCTCCACTCCTCACTTCTTACTTGCTAAGTATAACAATTGACACTGCACGTTTTTCCAGTTTTCCTCTGCACTCTGGGAGTATTTGGAGTTATTCCTTCAGGAGGATTACTGAGTTTTACTGACTGTTTGCTGGTTGTACACACACCCACCTAATCTGTTTTTGCTCCTGCCAGCAGTACTGGCCCGACAGCATCGAGTGGTGGCCACCTGGGGGTACCAGGACTTGGCGGCTCTGGTGTACTGCAGGCCTCCAGCTGGTGGTGGAATGTCGTGGGTTCCGGCTCTTCTCTGGATAGGTGTCTCCTACCCTCGGGCCTGCCCACTTGTCACCATTTTTGTTATTAATTGGTTTCAGCATATTTGTAACCTGTTTGCACTTTTGCATAATAAATTGTTATTTATTGGAACTCCTACTGACTGCTCATTTACGCCCCCTAACGTGGGTCCGTGCATTCACTTTCCCAACAGGACAACTCGGCCATGTCATGGATTCCGAGGGGTGTTAACCACCTAATGACCGATCAATGGAAGTGCAAGGTGCGCAGGATCCACCAGGAGGATCGCTGGGTGAGCTGCGGCACATTCTGTCTAACCTCACTGCTCGGTTGGATTTATTAACTGAGCAGGACGCTCACCTCAGCCGTTGGATGGAGGCTCTCACCGCGCAGGTAGACACGCGCGCGTCAGGCGCAGCCGCAGCCGCTCCCCCTCCAGTGGATCTGCTGCCAAACAGAGTTAATCCAGTGGTCGTTCAGAGGTCCCCCCTCCATCGCCCGAAGCTTACATAAGTCCCCCGGAACCATACGGTGGTTGTGTTGAAACGTGCGCGGACTTTCTGATGCAGTGCGTGCTCGTTTTTCACAACGGCCCATTATGTATGCGTCAGAGCACAGCCGGGTGGCTTATGTAATGAATTTACTTTGGGGCAGAGCATGCGCCTGGGCTACGGCGCTCTGGGAATGTGATTCACGGGTCCTCTCTACTTATACTGAGTTTATAAGGGAGTTTCGACTGGTGTTCGATCATCCCAATAGAGGCGAGGCCGCTGTGCTGCTGCTGCTATGCTGCTGTCAATGAAACAGGGACGAAGGATTGCAGCTGATTACGCAATTGACTTCCGCATCGCGGCAGCGAGGTCTGGTTGGGATTCAGTCTCACTCCGCGCCGCCTTTGTATACGGGCTGTCTCCGGCCCTAAAGGAGCATCTAGTGGCTAAGGATCAGCCGCAGGATTTAGATGGGCTTATCAAGCTAGTTATTCGTCTTGACAATCGGTTAGAGGAATATAAGCGGGAGCGAGATGAAGGGCGTGGCCGGGTGCGCACCATCCCTCTCCTTTCCAGGTCTGAAGCAGCACCGTCCTCTCCCCGCTCCAAAGCCAGAGCTTTCCGCATAGCACCATCTCCCCCTGCTGACGAAGCTATGGACACGAGCAGGGCGAAAATGAAAGTAAAACAAAGGAGGCTGGCACGTGGAGAGTGTGTTTACTGCGGCTCAAATGAGCATGCGCAGAATAAGGGGCCCCAGGCGGTTAAACACCAAAGTTCAACCTTAGAGACTGGGCAAAGAGTGAGCCATACAAACCACACGGGTGTCCCACGCAAATGCGCACGACTCCCAGTCACAATTCTCTGTGGGGATTTAACCCTTACCGCTCCAGCACTGATTGACACAGGATCGGAAAGGAACCTACTGGATAGTAGGTGGGCTAAGGCTGTAGGGCTCCCTCTGGTGGCCATTCCTTCACCATTAAAGGTGCGGGCGCTAGATGGCACCCTACTACCAGAAATCACACACCAGACACAGCCTTTAACCTTGGTTGTCTCTGGGAATCACAGGGAGGAGATTGTGTTCTTTGTAACACCTTCTACCTCCAGGATCATTTTGGGCTTTCCATTGGTGGTAAAGCACAATCCCCGGATTGACTGGCCGTCTGGGGTTGTGGCTCAATGGAGCGAAACCTGCCACCGGGAGTGTTTAAGATCCTCGGTGCCACCTGGTGATGAAGTTAAAGAGGAGGTCAGAGTCCCCCCCAATCTCACGGAGTATCATGACCTTGCTGACTTCTTCAGCAAGGATCTGGCACCTACCCTGCCCCCGCATCGACCGTACGATTGTGCCATTGGTTTGGTTCCAGGCGCTGAGTATCTGTCCAGCAGACTGTACAACCTCTCACGTCCTGAACGCGAATCAGTGGAAACCTACATACGGGACTCATTAGCTGCCGGGCTAATCCGAAATTCTTCATCCTCGTTAGGTGCAGGTTTCTTTTTTGTGGGCAAGAAGGACGGCGGTCTCCGTCCATGCATTGATTATAGAGGGCTGAACGAGATCACGGTTCGCAACCGATACCGTTACCTCTATTGGATTCAGTGTTCACGCCCCTGCATGGAGAAAACTGGATCTTAGGAATGCTTACCATCTGGTTCGGATACGGAAGGGAGATGAATGTAAGATGGCATTTAACACCCCCTTAGGGCACTTTGAGTACCTGGTCATGCCGTTCGGCCTCACCAATGCCCCCGCGACGTTTCAGGCTTTGGTTAACGACGTTTTGCGGGATTTCCTGCACCGATTCGTCTTCGTATATCTAGATGATATCCTCATTTTCTCCCAGGACTCTGAGACTCATGTTAAGCATGTCCGTCAGGTCCTTCAGCGGTTATTGGAGAACCGGCTGTTTGTGAAGGCCGAGAAGTGCGAGTTCCACCGCACCTCTTTGTCCTTCTTGGGGTTCATTATCTCCTCCAACTCCGTCGCACCCGATCCGGCTAAGGTAGCTGCGGTGAGAGATTGGCCCCAACCAGTAAATCGTAGGAAGCTGCAACAGTTCCTAGGGTTTGCCAATTTTTACAGGAGGTTCATTAAGGGCTATAGTCAGGTAGTTAGCCCCCTTACAGCCCTGACCTCCACCTTCACCTGGTCGGATCAGTGCGAAGCCGCGTTTAGGGAGTTGAAACACCGGTTTTCAACTGCACCAGTTCTGGTGCAGCCCGATCCTAGCCACCAGTTTATTGTTGAAGTGGATGCCTCTGACTCAGGGATAGGAGCCGTGCTGTCCCAGAGCAGGGAGTCCGATAGTGTTCGCCACCCTTGTGCTTACTTCTCCCGCAGGTTAACCCCCGCTGAACGGAACTATGACGTTGGCAATCGGGAACTCCTGGCTGTGAAAGAGGCCCTTGAGGAGTGGAGACATCTGTTGGAGGGAGCTGTGGTCCCATTTGTGGTTCTCACTGACCACCAGAAACTGGAATATATCCAGACCGCTAAGCGGCTGAACCCCAGGCAAGCCCGGTGGTCATTGTTTTTCGGAAGCTTTAACTTCAAGATCACCTACCGCCCCGGGACCAAGAACATCCGGTCTGATGCCCTGTCCCGGGTGCATGAAGAGGAAGTTAAAGCAAGGCTGTTGAACCCACCGGACACCATCATACCAAAATCCACTATCGTCCTGGCCCTGACGCGACACCCGGATCCCGGAGGTGGACCACCCAACAGACTGTATGTGCCACCAGACGCTCGGACTGCCATGTTGGACTTCTGTCACGGTTCCAAGCTCTCCTGCCATCCGGGGGTGCAAAGGACCATAGCAGTGGTCCGGCAGCGGTTCTGGTGGCCGTCAGTCAAAGCCGACACCCGGGACTACATCAGGGCATGCACCACCTGCGCCAGGGGCAAGGCTTCCCACCAGCTGGAGAGGGGGCTCCTCCAGCCATTGCCTGTGCCTCGTCGCCCCTTGGAGGAGTTGGTGTCTCCACTCCTCACTTCTTACTTGCTAAGTATAACAATTGACACTGCACGTTTTTCCAGTTTTCCTCTGCACTCTGGGAGTATTTGGATTTATTCCTTCAGGAGGATTACTGAGTTTTGCTGACTGTTTGCTGGTTGTACACACACCCACCTAATCTGTTTTTGCTCCCGCCAGCAGTACTGGCCCGACAGCATCGAGCGGTGTACACCTGGGGGTACCAGGACTTGGCGGCTCTGGTGTATTGCAGGCCTCTGGCTAGCGGTGGAACGTCGTGGGTTCCGGCTCTTCTCTGGATAGGCATCTCCTACCCTCGGGCCTGCCCACGTGTCACCATTTTTGTTATTAATTGGACTCAGCATATTCGTAACCTGTTTGCACTTTTGCATAATAAATTGTTATTTATTGGAACTCCTATTGACCGCTCATTTACGCCCCTTAACGTGGGTCCGTGCATTCAATTTCCCAACAAAAATACTCCAATAAGTATGAAATATCCATTTTGCTAATTAATTTGTTGATGATGTGAAAGCTATTTGTTGGTCTGAGGTGTTATCTATTCATAATCCTGAAAGTGCACTTGCAAGATTTAATAGTTTATTCATGCCTTTAGTGGAAATGCATGCTCCTTTGAGGGGTTTACTGTCAGGAGTATCATCACGCCCTGGTTGGATGATGAAATTAAAGACTCTTAAAATGAGAAATCAGATGAAAAAAACAGCAGTTATAACAGGAAATAAATCTCACTGGGATTTTCATTGTAAAATGAGGAAGTCTGTTACTAAATTGAATAGAAAGAAAAAGAAAATGTTTTTGCAGATCGAGTTCAGAAGGCTGGGACGGATAGCAAAAAGATATGGAATGTTTTAAATCAGTTGACTGGTAAGAAAAATAGAATAAAGTCATCTTTTCATGAGGTAAATAATAAATTCATAACTAAGACAGTAGATATTGCTAATGATATTAATGATTACTTTATAAGCAAACTAGATAAATTAAGGGAAAATATGCCTAACCTGTTGTGTGGGCCGCCAGAAGAGGAGGTACTGCTGGCCCACCAACAGAAGGCGCCCTGCCTGAAGTGCGGGCTTCAGGCACAAGAGGGCGCGGCCGCCACGGACACAACCGTGAGTGACAGCTGTCACACATCAACTCATGACAGCTGTCACCCATCATTTCATCACTCCATAAAAGCCAGATGTCATCTCCACCTCGCTGCTGAGATATCATCTACCTGTGAAGGTAATATTCTCTGCTGTATCTGAACTTAACACTGACTTTATAGTCTGAACTTCTTTGCAGCCGTTTTCCTGTGGGTGTTGCCTTATCTGTGGGATTGGCGTTTTGGTGTGATCAGCGACGGCTTCGCTTCACACCCCAACCAGATAAGTGGTTAACAAGAGCTGCACGAGTGTGTGATTAGAGGTGGAGGTGACTTTCCACCTTCTGACTGTTTTTGTTACTGGGTGTGCACACACCCACGTCTCACTGTTTGTGCTCCTCGCCAGCAGTACCAGATGCGACAGTCTGGGACGGTGATCACCTGGGAATTCGGGACTTGGCGGCTCCAGTATTCACCAGGTTCGGTGGCGGCGGAAATCGTGTGGTTCCGGCTCTTCTCAGGACAGACGTCTTCTATCCTCGAGCCTGCCCACACGTCACCTTTGTGTATTGACTGCTATCAGATTCTGAGATTGTCTGTATATTCGTTGTGCACATTCACAACATTAAATTGTTACCTTTTGGCTCATCTATTGACCGTTCATTTGCGCCCCCTGTTGTGGGTCTGTGTCACTACACTTTCCCCAACAGGATATCTCGGCCAACGTCATGGATCCCGAGAGGCGTCAACCATCTGTTGGACAGCCAATGGAAGAGCAGGGTGCGCAGGCGTCGGCTGGAGGCATGATTGGTGAGTTGCAGCACATCCTCACCGCCTTTACCGCTCGGATGGACCTGATAACCGAGCAAAACGTCATCCTTAATCGCAGGATGGAGGCTCTCACCGCGCAGGTGGAAGCGCGCGCTCAGGGCGCTGCTGCAGCTCCTCCTCCTGCCGACCCGGTGCCGAATACAGACATTCCACTGGTCATTCAACGACCCCCCCCACCATCCCCTGAAGCATACATAAGCCCCCCAGAGCCGTACAGAGGTTGTGTGGAGACGTGCGCGGACTTTCTTATGCAGTGTTCGCTCGTCTTTGCACAACGTCCCGTGATGTACGCGTCTGACGCCAGCAAGGTGGCTTACATGATTAATTTGCTTCGAGGCGAGGCACGCGCTTGGGCTATAGCGCTTTGGGAACAGAGTTCACGGCTCCTCGCCTCTTATACTGGGTTTGTGAGGGAGCTCAGAACTGTTTTTGATCACCCTAACAGAGGCGAAACCGCGTCTACCGTGCTGCTGTCAATGAGACAGGGGCGCCGCAGTGCAGCCGAATATGCAGTCGACTTCCGCATCACGGCTGCGAGATCCGGCTGGAGTATGACTGCGCTCCGCGCCGCCTTCATAAACGGACTGTTGTCGGTCCTGAAGGAGCACCTGGTGGCTAAGGAGGAACCGTGGGATTTGGCTGAGCTTATCGATTTGGTTATACGATTGGACAATCGGTTAGAAGAACGCCGACGGGAGCGAGGTGAAGGGCGTGGTCAAGCACAAGCCGTCCCTCTTCCTCCCAGGTCCGAAAGAGAGCTGTCTTCCCCACGCTCCACAGCCACAGCGCTCCGTGTGGCTACAGCTCCCCCTGCTGACGGTGCTAGGGACACGAGCAGGGCCACATTCAGACAGAGGAGGCTGGTCCGCGGGGAGTGTTTTGTCTGCGGCTCGAGTGAGCATCAGCAGAGAGACTGCCTCAAACAGTCAAAACACAAACGCCCGCCCTTAGAGACTGGGCTGAGGGGGGGTCAAAACATTCACGTGGGTCATACACATCTGTCAACATGACTCCCAGTTAAAATCCTGAGCGGGGATTTAACCCTTCAAGCCCCAGCACTGGTGGACACGGGGTCAGAAGGGAATCTGCTGGATAGCAGATGGGCAAGGGAGGTAGGGCTCCCTCTGGTGGCGCTTTCTTCGCCAGTGAAGGTGCGAGCACTAGATGGCACTCTTCTCCCTTTTATCACACACAAGACACTACCTGTAACCCTGGTAGTGTCTGGGAATCACCGGGAGGAGATTGAGTTTTTTGTAACTCCTTCTACCTCCCGCGTGATTTTGGGCTTCCCATGGATGATTAAACACAATCCCCGGATTGATTGGCCGTCTGGGGTTGTGACTCAGTGGAGCGAAACCTGCCACCGGAAGTGTTTAGGATCCTCGGTTCCTCTCTGTGTAAATGCTAATGAGGAGGTTAAAGTCCCTCCCAATCTGTCTCCTTCACCTGGTCGGATTGGTGCGAAGCCGCGTTCAAGGAGTTGAAACGCCGGTTCTCGTCTGCACCAGTTCTGGTGCAGCCCGACCCTAGCCGCCAGTTCGTGGTTGAAGTGGACGCCTCTGACTCAGGGATAGGAGCCGTGCTATCCCAGAGTGGAGAGACCGATAAGGTTCTTCACCCGTGTGCCTACTTTTCTCACAGGTTGACCCCAGCTGAACGGAACTATGACGTCGGCAATCGAGAACTCCTTGCGGTGAAAGAGGCTCTTGAGGAGTGGAGACACCTGTTGGAGGGAGCGTCTGTGCCGTTCACGGTTTTCACTGACCATCGGAACCTAGAGTATATCAGGACCGCCAAGCGGCTGAACCCCAGGCAAGCCCACTGGTCACTGTTCTTCAGGCGTTTTGACTTCCGAATTACCTACCGCCCCGGGACCAAGAACCAGAGATCGGATGCCTTGTCCCAGGTGCATGAAGATGAGGTCAAGACTGAGCTGTCGGATCCACCGGAGCCCATCATTCCGGAGTCCACTATCGTGGCCACCCTCACCTGGGACGTGGAGAAGACCATCCGGGAGGCCCTGGCACAGAGCCCGGACCCCGGAACTGGACCAAAGAACCGTTTATACGTCCCACCAGAGGCCAGAGCTGCAGTCTTGGACTTCTGTCACGGGTCCAAGCTCTCCTGTCATCCAGGGGTGTGTAGGACCATGGCAGTTGTCCGGCAGCGCTTCTGGTGGGCGTTCATGGAGGCTGACGTCCGGGAGTATGTCCAGGCCTGCACCACCTGTGCCAGGGGCAAGGCAGACCACTCCAAGACACAAGGACTTCTGCAACCGCTTCTGGTGCCTCATCGCCCCTGGTCTCACATTGGCCTGGACTTTGTCACGGGCCTCCCGCCGTCCCAGGGCATGATGACCATCTTCACGATAGTGGACCGTTTCTCCAAGGCGGCCCACTTTGTGGCCCTCCCGAAGCTCCCTACGGCCCAGGAGACAGCAGACCTCCTGGTCCACCACGTCGTACGTCTGCATGGGATACCAAATGACATTGTCTCGGACCGTGGTCCTCAGTTCTCCTCACAGGTTTGGAGGAGTTTCTGCAGAGAACTGGGGGCCAACGTGAGCCTCTCGTCCGGGTATCACCCTCAGATGAATGGACAGGCAGAGCGGGCCAACCAAGAACTTGAACAGGCCCTCCGCTGTGTTACATCCGCGCACCTGTTGGCCTGGAGTCACCATCTGGCCTGGATCGAGTACGCCCATAACAGCCAGGTGTCCTCTGCCACCGGCCTCTCCCCATTTGAGGTGTGTCTGGGGTACCAGCCCCCATTGTTCCCCGTGGTGGAGGGAGAGGTTGGTGTGCCCTCGGTCCAGCCCACCTGCGAAGATGCCGTTGGGTGTGGCACACCGCCCGTTCTGCCTTGTTGAAGGCCCGGACGAGGGCTAAGGCCCATGCAGACCGCCGGCGTTCCCCGGCCCCTGCTTACCAGCCCAGGCAGGAGGTGTGGCTTTCAACGAAGGACATCCCCCTCCAAGTGGACTCACCCAAACTCAAGGACAGGTATATTGGTCCATTCAAGATCCTCAAAGTCCTCAGTCCGGCTCCAGCTCCCAGCTTCACTGCGGGTCCACTCGGTTTTTCATGTTTCCCGGATCAAGCCACACCACACCTCACCCCTCTGTGCTCCCGGACCGGCGCCGCCTCCTGCCTGGATCATCGATGGGGAGCCTGCATGGACGGTTCGCAGGCTCCTGGACGTCCGTCGGAAGGGCCGGGGGTTTCAGTATCTGGTGGACTGGGAGGGGTATGGACCTGAAGAACGCTCCTGGGTGAAGAGGAGCTTCATCCTGGACCCGGACCTCCTGGCCGACTTCTACCGACGTCACCCAGACAAGCCTGGTCGGGCGCCTCCTGGCGCCCGTTGGGGGGGGGGGTCCTGTTGTGTGGGCTGCCAGAAGAGGAGGTACTGCTGGCCCACCACCAGAGGGCGCCCTGCCTGAAGTGCGGGCTTCAGGCACGAGAGGGCGCTGCCGCCACGGACACAACCGGGAGTTACAGCTGTCACACATCAACTCATGACAGCTGTCACCCATCATTTCATCACTCCATAAAAGCCGGATGTCATCTCCACCTCGCTGCCGAGATATCATCTACCTGTGAAGGTAATATTCTCTGCTGTATCTGAACTTAACACTGACTTTATAGTCTGAACTTCTTTGCAGCCGTTTTCCTGTGGGTGTTGCCTTATCTGTGGGATTGGCATTTTGGTGTGATCAGCGACGGCTTCGCTTCACACCCCAACCAGATAAGTGGTTAACAGGAGCTGCACGAGTGTGTGATTAGAGGTGGAGGTGACTTTCCACCATCTGACTGTTTTTGTTACTGGGTGTGCACACACCCACGTCTCACTGTTTGTGCTCCTCGCCAGCAGTACCAGATGCGACAGTCGGGGACGGTGATCACCTGGGAATTCGGGACTTGGCGGCTCCAGTATTCACCAGGTTCGGTGGCGGCGGAAATCGTGTGGTTCCGGCTCTTCTCAGGATAGACGTCTTCTATCCTCGAGCCTGCCCACACGTCACCTTTGTGTATTGACTGCTATCAGATTCTGAGATTGTCTGTATATTCGTTGTGCACATTCACAACATTAAATTGTTACCTTTTGGCTCATCTATTGACGTTCATTTGCGCCCCCTGTTGTGGGTCCGTGTCACTACACTTTCCCCAACATAATCTGAGTAATATTAAATCCTATCTACTGATAAGAAATAAAATTATGAATAATAAAAACATCAGGTTTAAATTTGAAGAAGTAAGTATGAATAAGGTAAAGGATTATTTGAAATCCTGTAAAGACAAACCCCCGGGTGTTGATGATCTTGACAGTAGGCTTCTCAGACGAGCAGCCGATTGTATTGCTCCTGTTTGAGCTCATATAACAAACCTCAGTTTTGCCTTCAACACATGTCTGCAAGTGTGGAAACAGGCTAAAATTATTCCACGACTGAAAAATAAGAAAATTCCGTTCTCCACTTTAAATAGTCGACCCATAAGTATCCTACCTGTGTTGGGAAAAATTATGGAGTCAATTGTATATGAGCAAATTAGTAATTATTTTTTTCGAATAACTTAATCTTGGATTTCCAACATGCATATAGAAAGAGTCACTCCACTGCCACGGTCCTGACTCATATGTCTGATGATTGGTAGAAAAAAAGAATATAGCTGGTACTGTCCTTATCGACTTCTCTGCTGCTTTTGATATTACTGATCATCATTTGTTATTGGAAAAACTCGCTGGTTACAGTTTTGAGCTATCAGCTCTTACCTGGTTTTATAGCTACTTATCCAACAGAGACAGTGTTTTTTAATGACAGTTTTTGTGGCACCAGGAGTGTAGTATGTGGTGTGCTGCAAGGGAGTTGTCTCGGTCCATTATTATTTGCTATTTTCACAAATGATTTACCATATATTTTTGATAAGGTTAATATAGTGATATATGCAGATGATTCTACCATTTATGCATCAGCATGCTCACACAATGATTTAGAAACTGTCTTAAACATGTAACTGCTTAAGGTAGTTGACTGGGTTACATCCAATAAACTAGTGTTAAATATTGCAAAGACTAATTGTATGATTATTGGCTCTAGTTGTATTATTATGAAAAATCCTGTATTAAACATTAGAATTAATAATATGAGAATAAATCAGGTACAGGAGACTAAGCTGCTGGTTGTAAAGGTAGATTCTAAATTATCATGGAAAAAACATAAATAATATTTAGTAAAAATGAGCAGGGGTATATTGATTATGAGGAGACATGCAAGGTTTTTAAGTTGAGTAACACTGAATTATGCTATCAAATCAATATTACTAGTATACCTGGATTATTGCTCAGCAGTTTGGTCAAATGCTTCTTGTGAAATGATTAATAAATTACAGATTAATCAAAATAGGGCTGCTCGTACAGCACTTAAATGTAGTTATAGGACCAACATCATTACAATGCATAAAAGTTTAAACTGGCTGTTAGTTAAAGATAGACTATTATATTCACTGATTATTTTTACTAGAAAGATTACTGTCACTAAGCCTCGTATTTTGTTCAGGAAGTTCTGCTTCAGTTCAGAAAATCATAGATACATAACTAGACATGCTGTGGTGGGAAATTTTACGTTACCTGTGGCCAGGACTAATGCCATAAAAAACACTGGCTTATTTAGGGGTATGAAGGAATGGAATTCATTGCCGGAATGTATTAAACTTATTGCAAATGAATGTTCGTTTAGGGAACTTCTGCAGCAGTATTTACTGACGTAGTGAGCAACCTGTTTTTTTTTTCCAGGCAAGTTTTTTGTGTATATTGATTGACCAGATGTGATGATTAATGTGACTGGAAGCTGACTGGTTTTGTTTTATTTTTTCTTTATTTTATATATATATATATATATATATATATATATATACGAGGTCTGTGAGAAAAGTATCCGACCTTTTTATTTTATGCAAAAAATATATGGATTTGATTCATATGTTTTTACGTCAGCCAAGCTTGAACCTCCGAGCCGCAATCGACAGGCTGAAACGACCATTTCATTTCTAAACGGATGGTTGTATGGATCCGGGACCATCGTGTGCAATTTCTCTGGTTATCACAAGAGCTGGACATCAGCGATTTTCCGACAGATTTCACTTTTAACAAGAGATTTTGTCATGGAAAGCCGCGCGGAGGCTTCGCGCATCACAACAGATTCGCTGATGGAGGGAGACAAAGAATGCCTCCGTTTTGGAGTGTCAGAGGACAAGTTGGGACATGCCCAGCTCTCCACAATTTCTCTTATACTCACTCGACTGGTAAGCCACTGAAAGCCGAGATAGGCATGTCCCAATTTGTCCTCTGACACTCCAAAACGGAGGCGTTCTTTGTCTCGCTCCTTCAGTGGCTCCGTCATGACGCGCAAAGCCTCCACGCGGCTTTCCATGACAAAATCTCTTGTTAAAAGTGAAATCTGCCGGAAAATGGCTGATGTCCAGCTCTTGTGATAACAAGAGAAATTGCACATGACGGTCCCGGATCCACACAGCCATCCGTTTAGAAATGATCTGGTGGTTTCTGCCTGTCGATCGCGGCTCGGAGCGCGGCACGCCGTGCGCCATTGTGGGCCATCCTTAAAGCGGTAGTAACACTCCTTAATCTCTGTGAAGCCCATAAAATTTATTGGTTTCCAGCTGCCTGTCTCTAACAGTTTCTGAAAAAATTCTGATGGAACAAAGTCCAAATCATTCCGCCATTTCCTCGCAATGAAAAAAACGACGAGAGGGGTGGACCAGTGCTCACTCAAAGCAACCGACAGGCGTGAAAAAACTCACGCATGCGCACGAAGGTTCAAGCTTGGCTGACGTAAAAACATATGAATCAAATCTGTTTTGAAAGTGTAGGGACACGGACCCACAACAGGGGGCGCAAATGAACGGACAATGGAATAAGCCAAAATATAACAATTTAATGTTGTGAATGTGCACAACAGAGCAACAGACAACACAATTGGGATCAACAGTCAATAAGTCACGGTGACGTGTGGGCAGGCTCGAGCATAGAAGACGCCCGTCCAGGAAAGAGCCGGATCCCACACGCCTTCCACTGCCACCGGATCTGAAGCACCCCGGAGTCACCAAGCGCTGGGTCCCCAGGTGGCCACTGCCTCCGGCTGTCAGATCGGGTACTGCTGGCAGGAAGAACAGACAGGTGATGGTGGGTGCGTGAACACCCAGCAAACAGTCAGAACGGGTGGGAAACACCTCCACCTCTCAATCACAGTCACACAGGAACAAAAACGTGCAGCGCCTGAAAGACTACTTATCCGAGGAGCGAAGACGTCGCCTCCTCCCAGCTTCCAGCTACTGACCAGTCAAACAGGTACGTCTGCAAATGTTCAGAAAATTGTATGACACCAAACCATGGCTGAGAATTTACCTGATAGGTAGACGATTTCTCGGCAGTGAGGTGAAGATGCTGCCCGGCTTTTATGGAGATGTGGATAGTGGTGATGATGAGTGACAGCTGGTGTTTGTTGAGGAGTGACAGCTGTCACTCCCGGTTGCTCCGGCGCCCTCTCGTGCCTGAAGCCTGCACTTCAGGCAGGGCGCCCTCTGGTGGTGGGCCAGCAGTACCTCCTCTTCAGCAGCCCACACAACACAAATCCATATATTTTTTGCATAAAATAAAAAGGTTGGATACTTGGATACACAGACCTCGTATATAAATGCATTTTTGATTTATTGTATATTTTGGTTGTTGTTTTGTGTGGACCCCAGGAAGAGTAGCTGCAGCTTGCTGCAGCTAATGGGGATCCTAATAAATAAACAAATAAACAAATAAAAATTATCACCGCATTAGGTTCAAGAAATCTTGAAAACTTCTGTACATCAATTTTTTTTCCGGAAATCATTGATATTTGAACACAATCCCGAGGTTAGTGTTTTTTGTGGTAGTTTCACAGAGCCTTAAAAAGTATGATCTTTATTTATTTATTTATACATATAACCTTGACTACAGGTCAATGCAAATTTAGGGAATAACCCTATTGTGTTTGATGATTTGCAGATGTTAATGCTGGATTTTACGGTTGCAAAATTAGTTTTACTGGCGATGCTTAGCAGATCTGGTAAAACGGATATTTGCGACCGTAATCCAACAGTAACGTCCACAAAGCATTGGACACAAGGGGTTGTTTCCCAGTAAGTAATTTGGTCGGCGAATCGTTGTGAAAGGGTGTGGTCGGCTTGTCAAAGCTTACCATAGCAACAGCGTCTTTGTGCCAAACTGGAAATTGTGTGAGCAGACCCACAGATTTCTCCATCTTATCAGCTGCATTGAGTAATTATGTATCAGAATCCACATCAATACTTATGTATGGTATCTTAAATCTATGCATTTCGGCATCGTTGTCACTCCGCCAGTTTCTCTCGCTCTCAGATGAGGTGACAGTGCCATTATTGACACCTGCATAGTAACGCACTCAGGGTGCGGAGTTCCACCTCAAATGTGAAACAGATGAATATTTTGCCACCATCGACATGATATTTTATGGTCTGAAATCTCACACGATTAACCAATCAGATTTGCGTAACAAATGTACCTGGATTAGAATGCTCATTTATTGTCACAGGATGAAATCGATGAGGTCTTCAGAACATGGAATACACAGAAGATAAGGTTGAGGCCCGCCCATGGTGTGGACAGAGGACGGCTCATTCTCATGTTGTCTATGCCACAACTCTAGGGAGACAATTTTTGAGCTCCGTATTCTCCTCATGGATGAAAATGGTTGGCGCCCTCTTGTGGATACATACAGCGCCATCGAACTGTATTCAGTTTTAAAAATAAGATACTTGAAAATATTAAATCCACAATATGATGCTAGATTTACAGACGCTTTGGCAGATCTGTCGTTACAATGAAGGTGCAAATACTGTGAACACAAGGCCAATTTCTCTAAATACGTTGGTACGTCCTGAATGTCAATAGTAGCTACTTACGACATGAATAAGCAGTTTTTCATTTGAAATGTTTAGATGATGTTCAACGTTTTAATTATTTTAATATGACAACAAAATGGAACAGTAAAGTTAAAGACAACTTGGACTTACTTGAGATTACCACGTTTGTGCTGTACAAATCAAACCGTTATTTTATCGTTTCTGTGAACTCCTTAAAGCTTAAGTATTATGTTAATCTTCAGTTTAATACTTGAACGTTTGGTTGTGGCTCTGCTGGAAACCGCACCCTCAACGCCCTCAGATGCAGTTTATAAATAAATTTGGCTTTTGTTATTGATTAGCTGTTTTTGTTTGTCGCCTTCACACATGAACAAAAAAGCTGACTGTTGGGTTGCAGGTTTTCTGCTGAATGCGCTTTTGAAGAAGAGTAAAGTTGGTGATTTTGAGCACTGTTTTCAAAATCAAAAATAGTCACAGCTTGACTTAACAGCTTCGTCGAAGGCTGATCGGTAACACTCCGTGCCACGCAGTGGCGCTAATGCACGACCTCGTAGTTTGGAACCTACCAGCATTAAAGAAAACGAAGAAGAATCCCTCGGGCTTTCTGGAAAGGTGTCTTCAGCGTGAGTTACGCTTTATTTAATGTAATTTTTTTTTCTTTTTTACTGTGTATCGTTCGTCACATATCAGTGTCTATATTTATGGTGGAACTGAAGATTTCTTTGCGTTGTATCATAAAATGATGTTAGCGTTTAGGAAACAAAGTTAATGGCTAAATGCTGGTGAACAAGTCGTCGTCAAGCCAGTTTCGAGTTTAAGCGCCGCAGTGGTTGCTGGGTAAGTTCAAAGGTCAACGTATTCCCAGGATCATGGCAGCAAATTACGAACAAGTCTGCCTGTGGAAACGGGAACGATTACAGCAGTTTCTTCGTGAAAGGGGTTTACCAGTCACGGGGACAGTGGAGGAGCTTCGAGTTTTAGTGTATGGTGCTCAGTTCTTCAGTATACCGGTAAAACCCGCGGCAAAAGAGGAGAACCAACTCCGAACAGATCACTATCGGAGTTTACTAACAGTCGATGGCGTCGTCTTACCCGATCCATTCACCGACCTCCCGCACGGCTGGCAAGGTAAGTTACTGCATTTATAAGAGATATATACATGAAGCTTATCACAGGCTGGCACTTCTAATATATATAATATTTTATTTCTATTTTTCTGGCACGTATGTGTCATGGCTGATGTAACCCAAACAACTGCATACTGGTGTCGCCAACTGTCCCACCTAAAAATCGGTCCCCTTGCCTTCACTGCGCATGAGTCATTTCGGCGCATCAGCAGTGATTCACCAACTATAATCTCACTTCTGCTTAAAACTGACTTTAGAATTATTTAATAAGTTTTACTTTGTCATCTCATGGTTAATAATCACATTAATTCCTTTGAAAGCTTTGGGCGTAGGGTAGTGAGTGAAGCCACCCCACTTTTTTCGGTGACGTCCCCCCACTCCAGCTATCCATGCTTACTTTCTTTAATAATCATGAATGACTAGTTTACAGTTAGGGACCTGCCTGTGTGATGTATAGAACTTGGCATTGCACATTACTTCTCCAATCAATGGACTTTTTACTTGACAATTACACTCCCCTACTTTAAAACATCATCTCACTTATGAAACTTGAATAAGAACAGTTTATTATGCCACTGGTGTGTATAAATAATTTATTACATGAACATATCAGAATTGATATATTATGCTACTAGAGTGGGGTGACTTCACCTGGACTTGGGTGACTTAACCTGGGACGAGTTTGCAGTGGGGTGACTTTACTATGAACCCGGGTGTAGAGAGTTACACTCAGTCAGACTCAGATGTGCTGCTGTCACGCTCTGATCGGTCTCCCGTTTTTTATTATGAAATAATGCTGAATTTATGTGGAAATGGTTCTTGTACAGCTGTTGTAAAGCTTCAGAGATCTGTTGTTGAGAGAGATGATGATTGGAGTGCAGTTTAAGCAGAAATGAGGCAATAATCGCTGAATTGCTGCTGATGCTCCCAAATGACTCATGCGCAGTGAAGGCGGCGGGGGGAGGGTTAAAGGGGACCGTATGGTTGGTGATACTGGGACAGGGCTGTCTGTAGGTTGCTAGTCAACTTGCAAACAAAAATCAAAATATTACCATAAATATAAATTAAGTTCATGACACCCTTAGAACAGTCATTACTCCAATTGAAGAAGTTAACTCAAGTGATTAAGAAAAGTTTAACTCTAAACAGACAGTGCTCTTAGACCAGTTCAAGTCAAAAGTTAAACCTGCTGTGAGACTGGTTTCCTGTCTGGTGCAAAACTGATGACTGCATTAAAAAATGTAGGACTGACAAGTGTTCTCTGCAGTTCATAAGCTTTATGTTTATCTGTGTCAATATTTTAATTTTGATGTTCAATTATATTTTTATCCTTTATTCTTATTTCCATTTTTATTGACACATCATGTATATTTGGCCACACTTTCTTTCTGTCATGCAGTGAAAGGAGGAATGAGGTCAAATCATGTCTTGTTTATAGTATATACTTTTATCTTATTCAGGAGAGGAGAAAGGAATCCATCACTGGCCACCGTGCATGTTCTACGACATGTCGGAATATCTCATCAGTAGAGTGGAGAGGGACCTACAGACCAGGCTCCTTACAGACTACAAAGAAGGAAAAGCTTACTCATACTTCGATTCAAAGTGGTTGAAGGAAGTGTATTACCATCCAATCTCTGACAATTCTGTGTACTGCTTTTTAAAAGCAGACTACACCCCTTCTATGAACATACGCAGCCTTCCACACAGAGTTTGGGTGTGTATCATTAAGAAGACAGGGAAGGTCGTCAGTAGCTACTGCACTTGCTTTGCAGGGTAAATATCTTTTCTGTTCTTTTTTCTGTAAAATATGTACTGTATAAATATTAGTGGAATTATTCACATTCAAATGCCTTATCTTTTATTACTTTCCTCTCTCTTAAAGGAAAAGAAAACCCACTGATAAAATACAGCTGGTAAAATAGGCTGTGCCATAAAGTAACGATTGATGCGTATCAATGAAAAAAAGGCGCTCTTACAACTGAAATATCTGCCTCTGAAAGTCGGCATATAATGAGAATTTAGCCATCATGGACGATTTCAAAGATGCCACCATTGACACAATTTTAACCAATCAGAAGAAACCCCTCGGATCACTTGCAAAATACTGTGATGTAGCATGGGCACAGAAAAGCTACACATGGTGAACACACGCTGATGTAAATACCGTAATTTCCAGACTATAAGCCTGTATGTTTTTAACACGCTTTGAACACTGCGGCTTAAACAATGATGTGGCTAATTTGTGGATTTTTACAGGCTTTGTCATAAGTCGAAATACGCCAAGTGATGCTGTCCATTAATTGCCTGAAAGCTGCGGTGGTCCTCATGCAGCATAAATTCACACACACAATAAATATAAAGTCTTACCTGCAGTCCTGCAGAAAACAACAACTGAAAACAATTAAATCCTTGTCGTGGATGAAGAAAAGTCCCTCTGGCACTGTGCGCCACAGTCACGCTCCCGTTAGAGTAGCGGAGCCTTTCTCTCCCCCTCCCTCTCCCCCTCCTTCCCCACCGTGTCTCTGTTTGCGCTTTGAGTTGAAAACGCCACAGCGCTTTAACGTCTCATTAACCACAGATACCAGGTGATCCTGGTTGCGCCATTATCTCATGATGCACAAAGAAAACAAAAGAAATTAAAATGACCAGGACTCCGTTCTGTGTATTTAGGGGGTCAGAGCCACGAGACACCATGCGTGCACTGGATGACGTGCGTGTCAGAACACCAGCATTTACGGTACATATTTAATTAAAAGTTAAAAATCTTTCTAAGACATCTCAAACATGTTCCAGAAAGGCCAGAGAGGGTGCAGGCTTTCTTTGCAACCACCCAAACCACCAGCTGATTTCACTGATTAACTTATTCCATCTGCTCAAAGTGATGTTAATCAGTGAAATCACCTGGTGCAGTGGGTGGTTGTAAAGAAAGCCTGCACCCTTTCGGCCCTTTCTGGAATGAGTTTGAGACCTCTAATCATCTTTGCCCCTTCTATACTGCAGGGCGACACTGGCGGAGTGTTAAACCTCTGTGCCCATGTGACATCACACATTACTGTTATAGCAGATGGCATGGTCGCCTGCTGGTGGCTTTAGACCAGCCATACAAAAAGGCTCCTAACTTTAACATAAGTGATCACACATGCCTACAACTTTTCATATGGGCTCTCAATATCATAATGTACCAACCCAATCATAAATTATCAGTGGGTTTTCTTTTCCTTTAAAATTCATTTTTTTCTGAAATCATCTCTCCATTACATCTCAATTACAGAATGTTGGTTTTAAAAGTAAAGTGTTAATTGTTATGTAATAAATATCATAAAAATAATCACCATAATGCTGTGTGTGTGTAAATGCTTTTATTCATTTATGTAACTTTAATAAACTGTGTTGTTTACTTTCAGCCTTGGTTCTACATGCAACCATGTGGCAGCTGTGTTATTCAAGCTGGATTACGCATGGCAGAATGGACACACCAACAAAGCCTGCAGTTCCCTGCCAGCCCAGTCAATAGTACCAACTAATGGCAAGAAAATCGTGGAACTGAAAAAAATCAACGACATGGAATGGCGCAAGCCAAATTATAATAAACAAGTTAAAACAGCCACCATCAATCCTGTTGAGAGACAGAAATTTTGCCCTGTTAAAAAGGAAGCCTACACACCCACCCTTGAGGGGCTTATGGGGGCAATCCACTTGAGTTGTCCTAGGGCAAGTGTATTTGAATATGCTGCTGCTGACACCACTGCAAGCTATCCAGTAGAGCATGACATCAATGTGGAAATGGAGGTGGAGACAACAACAACTGCACCTCCTATGAAGGTGTATGTGCAGTGTCATGGGGGGCTGTCCACATTTACACTAGAAAGAGGCTGCAACATATATCTTCACAGACTTCATCCTTCCAGCAATGCGGCAAACCCCACACAGATTAAACAGTGACAGTGAGGATGGCGCTCCAGTTACCAAGGTTATGTCTACATGTTCAGTGCCTACAGGTGTGTGTAAACTATTGTTATATTTACGAGGTCTGTCCAAAAAGTAATGGACCTTTTTATTTTTTTCAAAAACTATATGGATTTGAATCACGTGTGATTGCATCAGCCAAGCTTGAACCTTCATTCGCATGCGTGAGTTTTTTCACGCCTGTCGGTTGCATCATTCGCCTGCCCACTGAGCACTGGTCCACCCCCCTCGCCGGATTTTTATCTGTCAGGGAAATGGCTGAGAGACTGCTGCTTTGCTCCATGAAATTTTTTTCAGAAACTGTTAGAGACAGCCAGTTGGAAACCATTCGAAAGATTCAGATGGATTTCGGTGAAGATTCTGTCGGCGTCACACGGATTAATGAGTGTTAAAACCTTTTTAAAGACGGCCCACAGCGGCAGAGGGCGCGCGGCGCACCGAGCGGCCATCGACAGGCTGGAACGACCAGATCATTTCTAAACTGAACGCTGTTGATCCGGGACATCGTGTGACTACCACAGAAATGGCAAGAGAGCTGGACATAGCACTTTTGCGGCACATTCCACTGTTACAGGAGATTTTGTAATGAAAGACGTGCGGAGGATTTCGTGCGTCGGCACGGAGCCACTCATGGCGCGCAACAAAAAAAAAACACCTCTGTGTTGGAAACCATTCAGAAGATTCAGACGGCTTTCGATGGCTTTTCAGTCGAGTGAGTATCCGAGAAATTGTGTAACAGCTGGACATGCCACAACATGTCCTGTGAGACTTCCAACACAGGTGTTTTTTTTGTTGTGCGCAATGAGCGGCTCCGTGCCGACGCGCAAAATCCTCCGCACATCTTTCATTACAAAATCTCCTGTAACACTGGAATATACCGCAAAAGTGCTATGTCCAGCTCTCTTGCCATTTCTGTGGTAGTCACACGATGTCACGGATCAACACAGTGTTCAGTTTAGAAATGATCTGGTCGTTCCAGCCTGTCGATGGCCGCTTGGTGCACCGTGCGCCCCCTGCCGCTGTGGGCCGTCTTTAAAAAGGTTTTAACACGTTAATCCGTGTGACGCCGACAGAATCTTCACCGAAATCCATCTGAATCTTTCGAATAGTTCCCAACTGGCTGTCTCTAACAGTTTCTGAAAAAAATTTCTTGGAGCAAAGCGGCAGTCTCTCAGCCATTTCCCTGACAATAAAAATCCGACGAGGGGGGTGGACCAGTGCTCACTCAAAGCCTGCCCACAGGCGAATGACGCAACCGACAGGCGTGAAAAAACTCACGCATGCGCACGAAGGTTCAAGCTTGGCTGATGCAATCACATGTGATTCAAATCCATATAGTTTTTGAAAAAAATAAAAAGGTCCATTACTTTTTGGACAGACCTCGAATGTTTAAATTTATATATTGTAACAAGTTTCTCACATTTATCTGTTCTTTTTGTTTTCTCTTTCAGTAACTACATCTTCAACTGTTTTGTCCAAACCCACACTCTTTGTACAATACCAACCACCCACGATTCGGAAGAAAACGTCCAAAATACAAAAGACAATAAAAATCAAGAAGATGCCCCCCATCCATGTTTGCCAGATACGTAAAGAACAGTGCAAAGAAAAAGACTCCATCACAAAATCTGTGGACTAGTGTTGGCTGTAACAAATGTTTTCAGTGGTTTCACTGGGATTGTGTTAATTTTGACAATGAAGGGGACACATCTCGGTGGATGTACTTTGATTGCCAGTCAACTGAACTGTAACTGTAAGAACTGTATTATAATTAACCATAAGACTCTGCTTGCCCACTCACCCGTTGTTGTCTTCTGCTTTCACAGAAATGCCCATGTGCAGCTATAATATTCAGTTCTAATATGTACATTGCTCATTACAATGAAGGTGTGCAGATGACCAGTCAAATCTTCATGCAGACCCCCCTGCTCCCCCGTCACCATGTAAATAATAATAAAAAACTTCTGAGAAATAAATGTTTCTGATTTTGTGTACAAGCTATTAAGAAAGCATTAACTCAGAATTTCATTGAAAAGGGGACCAAAATATCTCTTCAGCTGTAAACCACTATCACGTTGAGTATGCCAAATAAGTATGAAATGTACCAAAAAGACAAATGTTTGTGAGGAAAAGGCCATTTTTAATGAAAGCATCTTGTAGTCACCAAGAAATGTTCTGTTCCATTACTATAAACTGGCCAATACTAGCAAAACCTGGCCATGTAAAAATCGCAAGTTGAATGTCTTAAATAACATTACTCATCCCATACTATTCTTAAGAGAAATATCTCTATATTTTTATGTACCATATGTTGTCATTTGTTAATTATTACAGTGTGTAAATTCTCAGCACACAAGTGGGGGCAGCAAATTACAAAGTGCTGAAACGCGTAATTGGCACAGTGTTTTTTAATATGGCAAACCATTTTATCCTAACAGTAGCTAGTTCAATGTGAATCCTGGCATTTGCCATTTTTCTCATCTTTGCAACATCAGCCGCAGTTTGTTGATCAGTGCCTGAGCTGGGAGGAGGGATGTGCAGTTTGGCACCATCCGCAAGGATTTCATCACCTGGATCCAAAAGGTCCAGAAATCTCGAGTCAGTGACTACGCCTTTGTCTGATCCTCTCTCCATAACCTTCAGACAAGAAATTAATCATGCCGTTAGGTGCAATGGCACTGAGGTATTTCACTGTATTGTGCTTTTTGTAGTCTGACCATGTCAGAGCCTGCAGTTCTAAATGGCGGGGTCTTTCAATGAACACTTTGCACAGTCCAGTGTGCAGCATAATGACGAATACTTTGGTGCCATGCTTGATGGAAGCAATTTCTGTATTATGTCTGGCTGGCCAATAAACAAATCGTTTCAGTTCTTTGGCAAGGAAGCATATCCATGTGTTGAATACCTTAGAGCACATACATGTTGATGTGATGTTAAACATGATGTTAAACAGGTCACTTGCGTATACATTTGAAACGCCCAGCCTAAGCTTCATTAACACCAGCACAACTCACTCTTCCCATTCAGTTTTCTTTGCAGCCCATGCTTATTCGATGATTTGTTAAATGTGCTTAAAATCTTGGTACTGGTCACTTTTTTCTCTCTGTCCCAAGTACCACATTTCTTTCAACCTTGGCTCAAGGTGACTGCATAATGAGTCCAAAGTACTTTAATTTGGCAACCCTGTATTTTGGCGTGCTTTCTTATCAGTTGTGATGAATTTGTTTATCATAGTAGTGTGGAGATTCTTGCTCTTGGAACGGACTTTCAATTGATCTGTGGTTGTCTGAATTTCTTCGAGATTCTGGCTGGGGTATAGGTGTGTGTCTGTTGGGCTGCCATATGGAAAGTGAACAGAAATGTCTTGGTATCCAGTTTTTTTCCAGTCTTTTCATCTTTCCTATTAAAGAGTCAAATCCAGTGTCTGAGCATTTGGGTCCTTCCCCCATTGCCACACCCCTTTACTGCACAAATTGTTATTTCTGGGGGTGGGTGTGTGAAAAGCAGACTTCTCTTAAACCTCTCATTTCAGAGTCAACATTTATGCTTAAAACTGCACTCCAGTCAAACAGATATCTGAAGCTTTGGTACAACAATCATTTCCACATAAATTCAGCATTATTTCATCATAAAAGATGGAGGAAGTGATCAGTCATTTCAGAGCATTGGTAACGACTCACTGATTATTGTTTTGTTTCTGCTTAAAATGGCCTCGAGTTTTTACTTTGTCATCTGATAGTTAATAATCACATTATTTCCTTTGATCGCTTTGGGTGTAAAGAGCCAGTCTCAGACGAGCTGCTGTGGTCCCAAATGACGCATGCTCGGTGTAGGCAGGGTGGACCAATTTCCCATTAATCAAATGGATTAATGGGATTATTAACCATCAGATGATAAAGGTAAAACCTCTTAAATCATTCTAAAGTCAGTGTTAAGCAGAAACGAGGCAAAATTCCGTGACGCTTTTAAATGTCTGACGCACACAGTGAACGCAGCAGCAGCTCGTTTAGCCATTTAGATTTTACGATGAAATAATGCTGAATTTAGGTGGAAATGATTGTTGTACAAAAGCTTCAGATATCTGTCGCTGAGATAGGTGATGACTGGAGTGCAGTTTGAAGCAGAAATGAGGTGTTAATCCGTGAACCGCGTCATCAGGGGGGACCGATTTTTAGGGAGACTGTTTGGTTGGCGACACTGGCATTTTGAGCCTTTCGTTTACTTTCTGAGCTTGTCCGTGCGTCTGCAGCAGGCACACATTTCCTGTAGTCCTCCTATAAAGCAGCAACATATCTGTGGGAGAATGATGCTGATGAGTTTGGCGCAAACCTGAAGAGATTAATCTGGCAGGTCATTAGTGGACTCCAGGGATTAAATTTGTTTTATATTTGACATTCGATTAACATTCAAAATACAAACTCATTGCGCACGTCAACCATTTGACTGGATAACATACCAATTGTGCAACATAACATCCTTCATGTACCACAATGCTTCCTGAAGAAATATACCTAATGTATATTTGTTTTAGACTTTTTAAATATATTTGTCCTCATGAGTCCACACCATATGTACATTGAAGACACTAACACAAGGATTCTTTTTGAAATACAGTAAAACTCGCATATCGTCACCTTTCTAAAATATAATGGCCTAAGTCATTATTTTAGGAAGGTGTCGATATAATAGTACAGGGCTGTGAAAACTCATCATGGGGAGGGGGGTGGGGGTGTTAGTGTTGTACTCTTTAATCGTGATCATTACTGAGTTTTTATAATGCTTATCGCAAAGCGTTCTTTTTTTTTTTCTTTTTTTTTTTTACGACGTGCAAGTTTGATAAGTCTGCGGACACTGATATGTGTGTTACAGATACAAATCAGTTTCCTCGGACCCGCAGAGTTTCGAGGAGAATACAACCCCTGGCAAAAATTATGGAATCACCGGCCTCGGAGGATGTTCATTCAGTTGTTTAATTTTGTAGAAAAAAAGCAGATCGCAGACATGACACAAAACTAAAGTCATTTCAAATGGCAACTTTCTGGCTTTAAGAAACACTATAAGAAATCAGGAAAAAAAATTGTGGCAGTCAGTAACGGTTACTTTTTTAGACCAAGCAGAGGGAAAAAATATGGAATCACTCAATTCTGAGGAAAAAATTATGGAATCATGAAAAACAAAAGAACACTCCAACACGTCACTAGTATTTTGTTGCACCACCTCTGGCTTTTATAACAGCTTGCAGTCTCTGAGGCATGGACTTAATGAGTGACAAACAGTACTCTTCATCAATCTGGCTCCAACTTTCTCTGATTGCTGTTGCCAGATCAGCTTTGCAGGTTGGACCATTTTCTTCAACTTCCACCAAAGATTTTCAATTGGATTAAGATCCGGACTATTTGCAGGCCATGACATTGACCCTATGTGTCTTTTTGCAAGGAATGTTTTCACAGTTTTTTCTCTATGGCAAGATGCATTATCATCTTGAAAAATGATTTCATCATCCCCAAACATCCTTTTGATTGATGGGATAAGAAAAGTGTCCAAAATATCAACGTAAACTTGTGCATTTATTGATGATGTAATGACAGCCATCTCCCCAGTGCCTTTACCTGACATGCAGCCCCATATCATCAATGACTGTGGAAATTTACATGTTCTCTTCAGGCAGTCATCTTTATAAATCTCATTGGAACGGCACCAAACAAAAGTTCCAGCATCATCACCTTGCCCACTGTAGATTCGAGATTCATCACTGAATATGACTTTCATTCAGTCATCGACAGTCCACGATTGCTTTTCCTTAGCCCACTGTAACCTTGTTTTTTTCTGTTTAGGTGTTAATGATTGCTTTCATTTAGCTTTTCTGTATGTAAATCCCATTTCCTTTAGGCGGTTTCTTACAGTTCGGTCACAGACGTTGACTCCAGTTTCCTCCCATTCGTTCCTCATTTGTTTTATTGTGCATTTTCGATTTTTGAGACATATTGCTTTAAGTTTTCTGTCTTGACGCTTTGATGTCTTCCTTGGTCTACCAGTATGTTTGCCTTTAACAACCTTCCCATGTTTGTATTTGGTCCAGAGTTTAGACACAGCTGACTGTGAACAACCAACATCTTTTGCAACATTGCATGATGATTTACCCTCTTTTAAGAGTTTGATAATCCTCTCCTTTGTTTCAATTGACATCTCTCATGTTGGAGCCATGATTCATGTCAGTCCACTTGGTGCAACAGCTCTCCAAGATGTGATCACTCCTTTTTAGATGCAGACTAACGAGCAGATCTGATTTGATGCAGGTGTTAGTTTTGGGGATGAAAATTTACAGGGTGATTCCATAAATGAACTCCTGTGGGTTCACCACCAGCAGAGGGGGCCATGGGGGTCAGGTGCAGAGAGGATTGGGTGGCGGTCGAGGGCGGGTGGCCCGGCGACCCGGTCCATGCTCACAGCCCCTGGCTGTTGGGACGTGGAATGTCACCTCACTAGGGGGGAAGGAGCCTGAGCTTGTGCGGGAGGTTGAGAGATACTCCTGGAGAGGGGCTGGACGCTTCATTTTTCTGGCGTCGCCCATGGGGAGAGGCGGAGAGCTGGGGTCGCATTGCTTATTGCTCCCCAGCTCAGTCGCCAAGTGTTGGAGTTCACTCCAGCGAACGAGAGGGTCACGTCCCTTCGCCTTCGGGTCGGGGACAGGTCTCTCACTGTTGTCTCGGCCTACGGGCCGAGCAGCAGTGCAGAGTACCCGACCTTCCTGGAGTCCCTGAGAGGGGTACTAGATAGCGCTCCGACTGGGGACTCCATTGTTCTCCTGGGGGATTTCAACGCCCATGTGGGCGGCGACAGTGAGACCTGGAGGGGGGTGATCGGGAAGCACGGCCTCCCCGATCTGAACCCGAGTGGTGTTCAGTTGTTGGACTTCTGTGCTAGTCACAGTTTGTCCATCACGAACACCATGTTCGAGCACAAGGGTGTCCATAAGTGCACGTGGCACCAGGACACCCTGAGCCGGAGGTCGATGATCGACTTTGTAGTCGTATCATCTGACCTTCGGCCACGTGTCTCGGACACTCGAGTGAAGAGAGGGGCAGAGCTGTCGACTGATCACCACCTGGTGGTGAGTTGGATCCGCTGGGAGGGTAGGAAGCCAGTAAGACCTGGCAGGCCCAAACGTATCGTGAGGGTCTGCTGGGAACGACTGGCGGAACCCTCTGTCAGCGAGGTCTTCAACTCCCACCTCCGTGAGAGTTTCTCCCAGATCCCGGGGGAGGTTGGAGACATGGAGTCCGAGTGGACCATGTTCTCCACCTCCATTGTCGATGCGGCTGCCCGTAGCTGTGGTCGCAAGGTCTCTGGTGCCTGTCGCGGCGGCAATCCCCAAACCCGGTGGTGGACACCGGAAGTAAGGGATGCCATCAAGCTGAAGAAGGAGTCCTACTTATCTTTGTTGGTAGGTGGGACCCCAGAGGCAGCTGACAGGTACCGGCAGGCCAAGCGTGCCGCAGCCCGTGCGGTCGCAGAGGAAAAAACTCGGGTCTGGGAGGAGTTCGGGGAGGCTATGGAGGAGGACAATCGGTCGGCCTCGAATAGATTCTGGCAATCCGTCCGACGCCTCAGGAGGCGGAAGCAGCTTTCCACCAGCACTGTTTACGGTGCGGGTGCGGAGCTGTTGACCCTGACGGGGGATGTTGTCGGGCGGTGGAAGGAGTACTTCGAGGATCTCCTCAATCCCATTGTCACGTCTTCCGAAGAGGAGGCAGAGACTGGGGACCCAGAGGTGGACTCATCCATTACCCAGGCCGAAGTCACCGAGGTGGTTAGAAAGCTCCTCGGTGGCAAGGCTCCTGGGGTGGATGAAATCCGTCCTGAGTACCTTAAGTCTCTGGATGTTGTGGGGCTGTCTTGGCTGACACGCCTCTGCAACATCGCGTGGCGATCGGGGACAGTGCCTCTGGATTGGCAGACCGGGGTGGTGGTCCCTCTGTTTAAGAAGGGGGACCGGAGGGTGTGTTCCAACTATAGGGGGATCACACTCCTCAGCCTCCGCGGTAAGGTCTATTCCAGAGTACTGGAGAGGAGAATTTGACCGGTGGTTAAACCTCGGATTCAGGAGGAGCAGTGTGGTTTTCGTCCTGGTCGCGGCACACTGGACCAGCTCTACATGCTCCATCGGGTGCTCGAGGGTTCATGGGAGTTTGCCCAACCAGTCCACATGTGTTTTGTGGATCTGGATAAGGCGTTCGACCGTGTCCCTCGGTGCACCCTGTGGGGAGTGCTCCGGGAGTACGGGGTCCGGGGTCCTTTGCTAAGGGCTATCCGGTCCCTGTACGACCGCAGCAGGAGCTTGGTTCGCATTGCCGGTAGTAAGTCAAACCTGTTTCCAGTGCACGTTGGCCTCTGCCAGGGCTGCCCTTTGTCACCGGTTCTGTTCATTATTTTTATGGACAGAATTTCTAGGCGCACCCAGGGTGTAGAGGGGGTCTGGTTTGGGAACTACAGAATCTCGTCTCTGCTGTTTGCGGATGATGTGGTTCTGTTGGCTTCGTCAAATCAGGACCTTCAGCGTGCACTGGGGCGGTTTGCAGCCGAGTGTGAAGCGTCCGGGATGAAAATCAGCAGCTCCAAATCCGAGGTCATGGTTCTCGACCGGAAAAAGGTGCTTTAACCTCTTCAGGTCGGTGGAGTGTCCTTGCCTCAAGTGGAGGAGTTTAAGTATCTCGGGGTCTTGTTCACAAGTGAGGGACGGATGGAGCGTGAGATCGATAGACGGATCGGTGCAGCGTCTGCAGTGATGTGGTCGCTGTATCGGACCGTCGTGGTGAACAGAGAGATGAGTAGGGTGGCAAAGCTCTCGATTTACCGATCGATCTACGTTCTGATCCTCACCTATGGTCATGAGATTTGGCTCATGACCGAAAGAACGAGATCGCGAGTACAAGTGGCCGAGATGAGTTTCCTCCGCAGGGTGGCTGGGTGCTCCCTTAGAGATAGGGTGAGGAGCTCGGTCACTCGGGAGGAGCTCGGAGTCGAGCCGCTGCTCCTCCATGTCGAAAGGAGTCAGTTGAGCTGGATCGGGCATCTTTTCCGGATGCCCCCTGGACGCCTCGCTGGAGAGGTGTTCCGGGCACGTCCCACTGGGAGGAGGCCCCGGGGAAGACCCAGGACACACTGGAGGGACTACATCTCTTGGCTGGCTTGGGAACGCCTTGGGGTTCCCCCGGAGGAGCTGGAGGATGTGTGTGTGGATCGGGAGGTCTGGGCGGCTTTGCTTGAGCTGCTGCCCCCGCGACCCAACTCCGGATAAAGCGGAAGAAAATGGATGGATGGATGGATGGATGGAATTGAGTGAGTCCATATTTTTTTCCCTCTGCTTGGTCTAAAAAAGTAACCGTTGCTGACTGCCACAATTTTTTCCCTGATTTCTTATAGTGTTTCTTAAAGCCAGAAAGCTGCGATTTGAAATGACTTTAGTTTTGTGTCATGTCTGTGATCTGCTTTTTTCTACAAAATTAAACAACTGAATGAACATCCTTGAGGCCGGTGATTCCATAATTTTTGCCAGGGGTTGTAAATGCCACTCAAAGCCTGGCTGTTATGACAGTTGTCGTAAAGCGGGACTGGTTGGTTGCTGCGGTGACGCAGTGTGGCTCCTGTGCGAAGCTTAGCTAAACGTAGCATGTGGACATTGCAAACGTTTAGTTCTTTATTTAAAAGAAGAACTTTGCAACATTCTTTCATTGGAAAAAATGAATGAATTTAGGCTACATGAATTTATGCAACAATGTAAATTAGTTTTTATTAATGTTGACTTTTTTCATGGGAAAAAAGACATTGTGGCTTTGAGTGGATTTACAGGAATTTACACAAGAATGTGTGGCTTTTTATTATAAGGTATTTTATTGATATTTTTCCCTGATTTTTACGATATTCTACAAGCTTTAGCTGTGGTTTTTGAAATACTTTGTCTTTTCAGTCTTCATGAATTTCATGTAGTTTAATTGTTCTGAGTTAATGCATAATTTGGTTTACATTTAAAAAGGAAAATCATACCAGGTCCTACTTCCATGTCATATTCTGTTATTTCAACATGATCATTGACAGTTCAAATGAAAGGTTGAATCTAGGATCATTTAAATATGCACTAATTTTTTTTTGAGATTTGTTCTTCCAGGAGATGTTGAAAATGTATCAGTAGATGAAAATTGAATTTGGTTTCTGGAGCCCCACAAGGCCCTAGACCCCGGCTCCTCAGTGGGACCCCAGACCGCCTGCGAATTTTCCTCAGATTTCACAATTTTCATTTCACAGCCCTGAATGGATTCAGGTGGACCAGTGAATTTTGTCCATTATATTAGAAATCTGTAATATGTGTACAACAGACAAAATCCGCTATGTGTATAAAATTGACATAATCCGTTATACGTATCAAATGGACATAATCCATTATATGTATGAAATAGACAAAATCATTTTTTTTCTAAGTCCGCTGTGGCGTGGTACTTAAAATCCTAAAGCCTGATTTGTGCTTCTGCAATTCTGTGGCCATGCAATGATGTTGACGTGCATGTGACCCTTTTAAATATCTCCGTCGCATCTTTATGCATTTTGCCGCAGAAACAGGGACGTTTTCTGGATTATTTTGTCCCTCAACAAGTGCCACTTCTTTATGCAATCATCAACCTCCTAACCAATGATATGGTCTGTACAATTTTCCTTCATGAATTGCGAGTCATTTGAGCATTCTTTTTCTGACTCTGTATTGTAAAGTTGGTCATAATTGTGGACTTTTCTTACAAATTGATTTGATCCGTGTTCAAAATGTAATCATTGTGCGCATTGCAAAAACTTTGAAAATATGACTGGAGAGGAAGGAATGAAAATGTGAAAGTGACAAATCACAGTCCTTGCAGTCTATTGTTTAGCAGGTGCACATCAGGCTCTGTATTTGCAGCCATGCAAAGGGCTCTGATCTGAAGTGGTTTGGTTCGTCACACCCAGGGATATGTGTGAAACTTAACACCGTATTACAGTGCAGGCAGCAAGCAGCATTTTGTTAACCACCTGCCTTGAATTACAGCGAAACATGGTACCCACTTTCCTCGAATCGGCGAGTGTCGGTGCTGAATTTTATTCCGTACCTCTGTTACTGGGCACGTTCAGACTACTCTGTCTGGTATATGTGAGGGGATTTTAATGGAAATGCATTGCGATCAGACAGGACGTTTTGTCTGATGTGAGCAAAAATCTGTTATACAAAATCCATTATGTTTGGTGTTTATTACATGGAAAACCATACAAAAGCACTGGGACTTTTGCTTTTGTCTGGCAAGTGCGAATGTCCGGTTTATCCAATGACTGTTTAGGTGAGTTCTACTGTATACCTTCTGTATAGATATTGAGAATTTAAAAAATATGTATATAAACCCATTATGCTCTCAAGCTTGTTGATATCATGACTCGAAACCATATCCACATTGAAGACACTACAAGGCATCTTTTTGGAAAAATAGCTTCTATATAATTTCTGAGAATTGTTTTAGTAATAATATATTTATTAAACTTTTCACAATATAAAAAATACAAAAATGCTAAATAATAATAAATAATCCTCACTCTTCTCGTTCTTGCACAGTCACTCAGTCTTTAAGAACTGTCTACCCCACACAGATTTACCATAGAGTGCCATACTGTTTTTATTTCTTAATCATTTATGTACGTAAATGCCAAGACATATTCAGTGACTTGGAAATGTTTGTGTATCCATCCCCAGAATTGTCTGAAGAATACTGGCAATATTATCTGACCTCTTGAGTACAACATAAGGGCTTGCCAAACTGTGGAACTAGAGATAACCAGCATCCTGTTAATTTCTAAGACTATGGAAATCTGGTTAGACAAGAATTCCATAAAGCTGCTCTCGGAAAATAGGAGAGTTAAACATTCTCTGTTTCCTTGGAGCTCCCATTCCAGGTATGTTGCATTCAATTACAAGAGGCGTGTGGTCTCAAATCACTATGGGTTGATATTCACATTTCTGAACATATGAAGTAAAGTTATTGTCAGTGAAAAAAGTCAGTCCTACTGTAACTGGTGGGTGTGGGAGAAAAAGGAGTACTGTCTATCTTGTGAGTGTAAAAACCTCCAAAGATCCAGGCAACCATAGTCTAAAAGAAAAGATTTTACATAAGAAACCGATTTGAATATTGTATGGTGGCCAAGTGGTTAAAGTGCTTGGTTTCAGTGCAGAAAGTTCCGGGCTCAAATCCCACCCCTGCCACATTTCTCCATGTAATGTGGAGTTGCGTCAGGAAGGGCATCCGGCGTAAAACCTGTGCCAATTCAACATACAGATCCACCTTGGATTTGCTGTGGTGACCCCGAGTGCAAACAAGGGAGCAGCCGAAGGGACTTACATAGCCTGGCTTAACAGATGACCTGTGCAGTCCAGGGTCCAGACACATATTAAAATCCCCTCCCATAATGAGCAGATTTGAATTTAGGTCAGGGAGCGGTCTAAAAATACGAGAGGAAATAAAAACGGGTTGTCAATATTGGGGGCATAAACATTACCCAAGATAATGTCCAGATTATTTAGTTTGCTGGTTATCATTACATAACGCCCATTTGTATCTGCTATAATTATTTATGGGTGATTCTTTAACTATGGGCACTATTGGCCTTGTAAATGTAATTTCCACCACACCATTGCCTTACAATATAAAGCGCCTTGGGGCAACTGTTTGTTGTGATTTGGCGCTATATACATGTGCTCTGATGTCACTGTTTATCTCCATAGAAACTACCCAAACAATCTTTCATACAAACTGTTTAAAGGGACATTACAGTGTTGTGGTGGAAATTACGGCAATAGTGTGGGACAACTACATTTTGTTTAAAAAAATCACAACAGTTGTATGACATTGAATACCCCAATTATGTTTTGATTATTTTACTGATATTTTATTCAGATATATTTTAAAACATTAGAAAAAAAAACGTTTTTTTACCATTCATTTTTATCATTGAAGATCAAAAGTCTGGGTGTGGGACAAGCACAAAACGGCAATATTTGCATATAATGATGCTGAAAAAAGGTGAAAAAGTCATCATAGACTACTAGAACAAATTTCTTAACACACTTTCATTGTAAAGATAACTATAAAAGTGTGAAATTTCCACTTTTTTCTTTTTTTCATACAATATGATCAAAGGACATAATAAGTGCCCGTAGTCTAAGAATCACCCTTATGGGGAGAAATTTGTGCTTTTGTTTATTAATATTGCCAACCCCCCCCAGCTTTACCTTGAAAAGTTGAGTGGAAGAGCTGCTCCACCCAGCCACACTTCAACTGCACGCTGTCAACGTTCCTCAGATGTTTCTTGAAGAAAAGCGATTCCTGCGCCCAGATTCTTCAGGTGTGTGAGGAAAAAGGATGGTTAAGGCCTTTGACATTCCAAGTCACAATTTTTAAGCTACTTGTCATGAAATAAATTATGAGTTGACAAATTGTGTAAACAAGAATGTTCTGGTTGGACAAAAAAGAAAGAAAGAAAAAATGCTTCTTCATTAGCAACAGTAAAAACCCTCCCTCCCCAAAACGACCCGGTGAAAATAGCTGCTAGAACAAACAGCACAAACTAACTGACTCACTTCCATGCTAACAACTTTAATAAGATTCTCTGTCCCGCCCAGCAAGTAATTTATAAAGGGAAAACAAACACCCACAGTTCAACAGTTCAAGTCAAAAATAAAATTTTAAAAGTGCACAGTGAACGAGTGCAGTAATACATATAAAAACAACACAAATACCTGAGGAAAGTTAAGTGTTTGACTCACAAAAGTAACAAGGAGCTACCACTGAGAAGAAGGCACTAGTATTGCATCCCAGAAGCTTCAGAAACCACCTTTAAGAAGAGTCCTTCACGTTCTGAATAAACTTCTCAGCCTTAGCTACAGAGCTGAGCACCACGCTGTCACATCCGCCTTAATAATCTGGAGCCGAGCAGGGTAAAGCAACACAGGTTTTAGGCCCGTTGTGTACAGTGACACCATTACAGTTCTGTACTCCCGTCTCTGTTTGGCCACTTCAGGGGTGTAATCTTTGTGAAACCGAATGAGAGTATTAGGCACCGTCCATGAGCTGTGCTTTTTTCCCGGCCTCCCAAATGACCATCTCCTTGTGTTGAAACCTGTGAAAACAGATGACAACAGGCCACGGCCTGTCCCTGTGGCTAGTTTCAGGGCCAAAGTCCGGTGTGCACGGTCCAACTCTGGTAGAATGGGAAAGGTCTCATGCCCGAATACATTCTCCAGTATTTGGGAGAAAAACTTCCTTGGCTGAGGACCTTCTATATCCTCCAGGAGACCAATAAAATGAACATTATTCCTCCGGCTTCTCCCCTGAAGCTTGATTAGCTTAGCCTTTAGCTTCTCCATTTCAGATTGTAGCCCCTTGCAGTGCTTCTCCACCATCTCCAAATGCTGATGAGGACACTCCACGTTGTCCTCTAGTGAAGTCAGGCGGATGCCGTGGTTGTTGACGGTCTCCTGGAGCCCGTCCAGTTTATCGTTAACCTCTTTAAAATCCTTCCTAAGTTTGGACATTAAGGCTAACTTGTGCTAACGCAGCTACCAGATCGGCTTTACTCATGGCAGCCTCCGACTTGACTCTTTCAGTCGTTTTAGCTTGTTTAGGTTTGAAAAGTAAAAAAGGGACTAACAAAAGTCTGGTGAATCAAAAAGTTCCAATAAAAAATGCACAACAGGGCTTTAAAAAAGTACAGATAGCGGGACCATGAGCTAAGCGCAATCATCGTCCAACTGCAATCCAGAGACTTTTTGTTTTTAAATCATGCGTATAAAGCCAGTACAGAAATATATCTTCTGTATATTAAAAAAAAAAAAAAAAACAATCTGAAGCCTTTATGCTCCAAAATCAGTTGACCTCATGATAACAGCAGCAGATATACACAAGGCCTCCAAAAGAAGCCTTGTGGTACACGAGGGATAGAAGTGTCTACGTGTATCTGTGTTCTACAATTGGTTTGATGTCATCCAGTCAATTGGTTGAAGTGCATAGTGGTTTTACGTTTTTAAAGTCAAACGATTGTCCAGTATAACTTAATCCTTGTAAGAGGACCAAGTATGAAAAATCCATCCTCACAATTGTTTTGGCTGTGGCTATCCAAGTACAAAATTCTGCTCATATGTAGCGCTTCTGATTGGCTCACGTGATTATGATATTCGCACTCTTGTTTTCTATTGGTATGTCAGGCTGAAATGGCCCATTGAAGTGACGATCTTAGACACTGTGTGGTTCCAAAATATTTATAATTGTCTAACTTTATTGCAGTCTCCTATTACTTCATATATTCAACTTTATCTCAACTACCAAGAAGCGCAATGATCAGCAAAATATTTGTGATAGCTGGGTATGAATGACTTCATAATAAAGTTACACGGGGGCCATATAATGAAGTCATACATAGTCAAAAACACCATTATAGACAGACGTATATTTAGTTTGGAGTGTGCAGGGTATACATCAGAACACTGATGCCTACTTTCTGAGTCATCCTGCTAAAAGACAAACAAATACACTCAACAAAAATATAAACGCAACACTTTCGGTTTTGCTCCCATTTTGTATGAGATGAACTCAAAGATGTAAAACTTTTTCCACATACACAGTATCACCATTTCCCTCAAATATTGTTCACAAACCAGTCTAAATCTGTGATAGTGAGCACTTCTCCTTTGCTGAGATAATCCATCCCACCTCACAGGTGTGCCATATCAAGATGCTGATTAGACACCATGATTAGTGCACAGGTGTGCCTTAGACTATCCACAATAAAAGGCCACTCTGGAAGGTGCAGTTTTATCACACAGCACAATGCCACAGATGTCGCAAGATTTGAGGGAGCGTGCAGTTGGCATGCTGACAGCAGGAATGTCAACCAGAGCTGTTGCTTGTGTATTGAATGTTCATTTCTCTACCATAAGCCGTCTCCAAATGCGTTTCAGAGAATTTGGCAGTACATCCAACCAGCCTCACAACCACAGACCACGTGGAACCACACCAGCCCAGGACCTCCACATCCAGCATGTTCACCTCCAAGATCGTCTGAGACCAGCCACTCGGACAGCTGCTGAAACAATCGGTTTGCATAACCAAAGAATTTCTGCACAAACTGTCAGAAACTGTCACAGGGAAGCTCATCTGCATGCTCGTCATCCTCATCGGGGTCTCGACCTGACTCCAGTTCGTCGTCGTAACCGACTTGAGTGGGCAAATGCTCACATTCGCTGGCATTTGGCACGTTGGAGAGGTGTTCTCTTCACGGATGAATCCCGGTTCACACTGTCCAGGGCAGATGGCAGACAGCGTGTGTGGCGTCGTGTGGGTGAGCGGTTTTCTGATGTCAATGTTGTGGATCGAGTGGCCCATGGTGGCAGTGGGGTTATGGTATGGGCAGGCGTCTGTTATGGACGAAGAACACAGGTGCATTTTATTGATGGCATTTTGAATGCACAGAGATACCGTGACGAGATCCTGAGGCCCATTGTTGTGCCATACATCCAAGAACATCACCTCATGTTGCAGCAGGATAATGCACGGTCCCATGTTGCAAGGATCTGTACACAATTCTTGGAAGCTGAAAATGTCCCAGTTCTTGCATGGCTGGCATACTCACTGGACATGTCACCCATTGAGCATGTTTGGGATGCTCTGGACCGGCGTATACGACAGCGTGTACCAGTTCCTGCCAATATCCAGCAACTTCGCACAGCCATTGAAGAGGAGTGGACCAACATTCCACAGGCTACAATTGACAACCTGATCAACTCTATGCGAAGGAGATGTGTTGCACTGCATGAGGCAAATGGTGATCACACCAGATACTGACTGGTATCCCCCCCTCAATAAAACAAAACTGCACCTTTCAGAGTGGCCTTTTATTGTGGGCAGTCTAAGGCACACCTGTGCACTAA
The DNA here is from genome assembly GCF_902500255.1 of Thalassophryne amazonica. Taxonomy (NCBI): domain Eukaryota; kingdom Metazoa; phylum Chordata; class Actinopteri; order Batrachoidiformes; family Batrachoididae; genus Thalassophryne; species Thalassophryne amazonica. The sequence continues at coordinate 56,163,624 of NC_047109.1, read as the reverse complement.
TCATGGTGTCTAATCAGCATCTTGATATGGCACACCTGTGAGGTGGGATGGATTATCTCAGCAAAGGAGAAGTGCTCACTATCACAGATTTAGACTGGTTTGTGAACAATATTTGAGGGAAATGGTGATATTGTGTATGTGGGAAAAGTTTTAGATCTTTGAGTTCATCTCATACAAAATGGGAGCAAAACTAAAAGTGTTGCATTTATATTTTTGTTGAGTATAGATAACTGCTGTTGAAGAATGACCTCTTTTGTGGAGGTAATCACATTTGTCCTCACAGCCTGCCAGAAAGGCAAGTTGGACTTAAACGTGAGAGACATGAAGTGATCACCACACCCAAAATGTTTCTAAGAGTGTGCACCTGCTACTGTCTTCATATTTTTGTGTTTACACGCCATCTGCATTTGTCTGTCTCTCGTAGGCACTGTGTTGCTACAACATCTGATGCTCCCCAGCGTCCTCCGCTGTGTTCGGCCTGTCTTTGCCAGCCGTCTGTCTCACTTCAGATCGCACATGGATCCAGACTCAGGCCGACCCATCGAGAGAACCATCAGGTCCAAACTGACTGAGGCGCTCAAGCCTGAACATTTGGAGGTCCACAATGAGAGCCACATGCACTCTGTGCCACCCGGCTCTGAATCTCATTTTCGCGTCCTGGTTGTCAGCTCCCAGTTTGAGGGACTGTCCTTGTTACAGCGCCACCGACTGGTTAATGAGGCTCTGCATGAAGAATTGAGCAGCTACATTCACGCACTAGCAATCCAGGCAAAAACACCTCAACAGTGGGAGAGTAACCCCACTCCAGCTAAGAGCCCAGCCTGCATGGGAGGCTCAAAGGGCGATCACACAATGGAGGAGAAACTGAAGGCGGGCAGTGAGTGAGGCGTTAGACTCGACTGCAAAAAAGGAGCACTGTTTTTTTTTTTTTGTGGGATGAATGTCTTATTCTAACATCACTCTCTATCAGTATGATCCAGTTAAATAAACCACAGTGTTTGAGCACCATGTGGACTTTATCCAGCAGGTGTTTGTGTTTAGTTTGAGCCTTTTGATGAATCTCAGTTATTGGAAGCCACAACTAATGAAAATTCTTGTCTGTATATGATCATAAAAATCCACAAGACAATGTTATGGAATGGAAATGTAACTGTTGATATGACGGTGCCTCTTGATTGGACACATCTGCTGTATGGCTTCAGAAGAGGTTTAGTAACACTGTTTGAACAAATGGGGGCAGTATGTGCACAGAGATTTGACTACATGTACTGGACTGATGAAAACAGGATGGCTTCATTATTTTGCTTGTAGATTTGAAAATCGGTTTTGCAGTCTTTTTTATTTTCTCCTCATGATTACACAGTTGTATGCAAAGATTTAGACACCACTAGGAAAGTTACATTATAGTCATGACATCAACTAAAAAAAAATATTAAACATCTCTACAAAATGATCAAAATTAAGTAATATACGACTTTCATGTACGCACACATCTTTTAACATATAGTACTATAACACACAACATCAGCACAGGCATTTGGCTTTAGTCGTGTCAGGTGATGGGATACAACAATATTGAGTAAAGTTAAATCAGAAATAGTTTTTTCTTTAAATTGTACAAAGAATGCTGGTTTTATATTTCTTTTTGAAAAGGTACTGATTTGTTCAGGGTCATCCAAATGTTTTTCACACGTTATAAAATTGTCAAAATTATGAAAACATTGGCTATGGAATACATTAATTTTTAATTATTAATACAGTTATAATTATTGGAGAATTGCTCACTAACATATATTCAGTTCATGTTTTGCTGATTGGCTGAACAATTGAGGAAATTTCAAAGGTGCGGGATCACATTTATGTAAAAGTTTAGAAGCACTTATTTTATTTTGATTCTAAATTAAAGTCGGTGTTGAAATGTTTCTTGATTTCTTGTCATGACTATGGCTGAACACAAATCAATCTATTTTCACAACTTTAATTTTAAGATGAACAAACTGTCATTTTGTGTGACAAATGTATCACTTTGGACATTACTCTTCTAAACCTCAGTTTTGGTTAAAAATCACTTTTCAGGCCAGGACCAATGAGAGAACAACACATTTATCACAGATTGTTTGTGGGAGTTTTAATAATAAAGTTTTACTAAATTTATCATTTGCTCCAAATGTTTTTAAAGCAGTATTTCACAAATTGATACAACGTAAAGAAAGGCTCCAGTAAACAAGTAAATGTGTAGTGGTGTTCAGGCTTTCAGTGGAATGTGGTGTCACCTCAAAGCAATGCAGGTCTGTTTCTAAAACCCTCCTCGGCCTGGAAGTGACAGGCTGTCAGGCCTCACAAAAGGCCTCCGAGTGGAGGGTGAACAACTGGTGTCACTGGTTTGAAAAAGGAAAACGGTGAAACAACTACTTTATGACCCCTGCACGGCCTTTCGAGCCGAGTCTGGAGGGAGTGTGCTGAGGCGGCTGCAGGGCCCAGGGGCCGTCTCTGCTGACAGGATTTACCGGTCACGGGTCCAGGTGCTGTTGCGATAGAGAGGAAGAAGACATTGAGTTGTCAGAGCTCAGGAACCTTTCTTGCACCTCAATCAGCTGGTTTTACGTGTAGGTAGAACAGCACCAAAGTGGACTGCGACCGAGCAAAATAGCACATCGCTCAGAAGACAGAGCGGCTGGTGGAATGTCACTAATTACAATGTTCTCACAGCTGTAGATAAGCAACAAGATAGTCATTTTAACATCAACAAATCTGTCTTCACTGAAGTAGATTCTGATTATTTTAGAGAGAAGACATGTTCCAGTGCTCCTATTGCTTAACATGAACTTTTAGTTACACTTTGTTTCCAAACCTTCTTTTAAGTGTCTCAAAGCACGTTGAGCCATCCTGAAGCACACTGTTCATGTCAGCAAATGTGATTTTCAGATAAGGTTCAGTTGATGTAAAACAGGACTGACGTACTGCACAAAAGTCACCAGTAGCCTAGGATTTAGATTTTTGCTTGATGTTTTTGTCTTCAGCAGTGTTGACAGGAAATAAAATTTGAAATGTACAAATGTGCTTAATTCAACAAAGGAAATAAAATTTGAAATGTACAAATGTACTTAATTTATATATATATATATATATATATATATATATATATATATATATATATATATATATATATATATATATATGTGTGTATGTGGCACAATATACCTCACAGCAAGAGAGTCATGGCCTCTCTGTGTGGAGTTTGCATGTTTTCCCCGTGTTTGCGTGGGTTCTCTCCGGGTGCTCCGGCTTCCTCTCACATCCAAAGACATGCAGGTTAGGTGAACTGGAAAATTGACATCGCCCGTTGGTGTGGGTGTAAATGTGTTTGTGTTGAATTTCCCTCTGGGATCAATAAAGTATCTATCTATATGTGGCCCTGCGACAGACTGGCGCCCTGTCCAGGGTGTGCTCGCCTCTGTCAGATCCCGCTTTTTAGATACACGGCACACGCTCCCCATCCGATGAGTGTGTTGGGGTGAAAACCAGCTCTCCGTCTCTGGGGTCCGACCTTCGTGTCTCCACGGGTATTACCCGGCAGGGCTGCACAAAGGCTGTTCAAGCTGGTGGCGAGGAGATTCGTCTAGCTGCTCACTGCCTCCATCCGGACGTCCACCCCGCTGAAGCTGATCTCGCACCCCGGTCGAATAGCCTTCTCAGGAACCAGGATACGAACCGGCCACGCCCGTTAACGGCAGCTCTCCTCTTATGCATCAGGGCTCTTGGAATGTTGCTACATTTTGAATTTAGTGACTCGTACAGCGAGTCCCCAGGATGTGTTATTTTCATTAAAAAACCAGACTAACCTTTTAGAGCATTTTTGATGTTGTACACCCAATAAACTTTGACTTTTACACCTTAAGAAGCATCAATAATCCAATGTCCGAGCCTTAACACTTTAACTGCATGCTTGGAAATTTATTGCAGGTTTTGCAAGTGCCAATAACATAATCAACATAGATTATATGGTGATAAATTTCACAACAGTAATTCAAGTATAATTAGAATAATGATTGGCAGAGATTCTTGTTTTTAATTCAATAATTCTGACTGATCTTACTTTGACTGGGACTGGATTGACTTCTTAACAATTTTTTCTAGGAGTGAGGGAAGGAGGTTTTTGAGGTTTGGGTCCCCAGCTCGATGAACTTGATTTCCTCTTCATCAGCTATTAATTGTTAGCTGACCACGATCCTTGTGTGATGTTGTAATCCTTCAGGAAGTTAATCCACATAAGATATTATACCATCTTCAATCAACCAAAAGTTGATCTAATCCATTCTGGTATGTGGTGATGTTCCTTGAGAGAGAAATTGTTGAACATTCTCCACTCAGACTTAAGGCCAGTGGTTACTCTCCGTTGTTCTGCTACTCCGTGACTGGACGGCCTGAGTGGGAGTTGAAATCTCTCTCAAATGATCTTTTATGGCTCCAATCCTCTCACTCCATGATTCCAATTGCTGCTCACAAGATGGTCAAGTCTTGTGATCTCCTCGTAGCAGGGGAGTAGTGGCAACAGCACCTCTCCCTGGAAGAATAACCCCGTTTTCTGGTGTTTCACAGTTTATATATGTGCTTGACTCTTGTTGTCCTCAGATGATCTTGGTTACCATGGGGACGCTGTTGACTCAAAACCTCCTCCCTTCTCCTTCTACTTTACTGGAAATCCCCGCAGCCCCTACCAGTAACTTATTTCTCAAGTTCCTCTTTTCTGTTAACACTTCAGCTTTTCCGAGAATTCATTCTTTTAAATAATTTCTTCAAAATCACATCAATCATATTCAGTCATTTCATTACAACTCTCTTTCACATAAAAACAATTCATATGATCATATACAAACATTTTCATTCCTTATTATTCATTTAATTTTTACCAACATCTTAATCATTTCATCAGTTGTTTAACATCAGTTTCTCTTGCCCTGTTTGCGACATCTTCTTCACTTCCTCTTTTTCTCTGACTCTGCACTCTTTATGAAAAACAACTCGTATAATCATTCATTTCACTTATTTGTAACATACTTTTTCTAATACTTTTTCTAATCAACTCTTAATTTTAATACATTAATACTTCATTTGATCATACTTGTCATGTTAGAATCATTCTTAGACATATTCCATCGTCTTCACCACCGAGTTCATTCCGTGGGCCTCCCCATTTGCAATGGAAAAGTCCGGTATGACCTCACTTACTCCTGGAAGGTACCAAACACTGTGCAGTTTAATCCAACAGCATGTATATTAATTCCATGGCACGTATTATATTCCAAGATGAAAACAAGCTGAAAGCAAGCTTAAAGTCATCTTTCCTGACACCTCATACCTATGACTCTGCTGGGATAAGGTGCAGCACCCCCACCACCCTTAATTGGAGCACATGGGTATAGAAAATTGATGGAAAACATCTGACTTTTTTAGGGATGTTTGTACATTTCAGTTTTTTTTTTCTGTCAACAAACTGATGAAGACAAAAACAATCATCAAGCACAACATTATCAAAATCCTATGCTCCCTTCTGTGTATTATAAAAGTAGAGTGTTGTTGAAAAATATAATTAAAAAGGTTTGATTTGAAATGATCCAAATGAAAGTCTGGTTTCACCCCTTGGATCTAGTATATGTTGAATAATATTTTGTTCTAATTCACATGGATCTACAGTTCCACCATGTCTAGTCGTGATGGATTTATCTCAGGGTCTTTGTCTGGCCCACATGGCCCGGAGAGTGCAGCAGGTCAGTGGGAATCCACCTTGGCAACCCTGCTTCTGCGTCATAGCCGCGGGATAGATGGTGCCAGGCTGGGCTGGGACACAGTGCAGAGCAGGGTTCCCGCAATGAACAGCTGCTGATTTACGTTGCGGCTCTGAACCAAGATGCAGGGTGCGGGGGCGTCCTTCTGCACGGCTGGCTCATGCTGGCTGCAGGGGTCATCCAATGGGATGGAAGAACAGGGAAGGAGAGGAGGTGGGGTGGGTACAAAAATGGGTGTCTGAGAATGGGTGGTTTGTCCAACCCAGGGTGCTGGTTCCTTCTCTACCCCTGATTTACTGCAGAGCCAATGTGTGCAGAATAAACATTCAAATTCAACCCTGCTGTAAGCAACTTTTGTTACATTTATTGTTGTTTGTGATAAAACTGGCAATTTCCACCTGTGATGGGCAGAGCTAACCTACACTAAAAGTTAGCCTTGATAACAGCAATCAACAACAAATAATCAATGGCATGCTTCATCGTGGCTCAACTTGACTGTCCCATTTTGAAGGCAAGGTGTATTCGTTGCAACCCAAAGGACCCCAAGAGTTATTGCGCAGTATTTTTCCCCCAAAGTCAAAATAGTTCATAACAAAAATAAATAAAATAAATGCATATGTACAATTATGTACAAGTAATGTATAAATAAGTATTTACACATTATGTATAAATACTTAATGCTTAGGTGGCTTAGTGGTAGCACATTGCCTCACAGCGAGAACATCCCAGGTCCCAGGACCATCTCATTTTAGAATGGTTGGTTCAAGAGACAATCCCAACCAAGATATTTTGGTCGGTGACTCACAAGAACATTGAATCATCATGGGAGACCGTTACAAAACACCATTCCAGTTAGAATTTAATAATTACAGACTGGTATCAAAAGCTTCCACACTGGTTGGTAATTAAGCCTTAGCTGCGTTCATGTTGCTGAAAAAAAGTAAGTTGAACTGAAGGTGATGGTAATAGGCTATTAAGGCCTTCTAATTGGAATTCCCCAAACCCCCATCCTCCCACCTTCACTAACTCCCTCACACTGCCAACTAATGAAATCAGTGAAAAGACGGCTTGAAAGAGAAGGACGAAAGCAGAGATAGGGAGAAGACAATATCCTTATGTGGGAGAATTAGTTACACTCAGTAGTCTAAGTATTCAAAGTGCAGTGCAGAAAAGGAGGCTTGGAGGGGGATTAAGAATAAAGTCCACACAGGTGGGTCGCAGGGAGGGAGAACGGGGGTCACATGACAGGACATTACCTCGTTTGATAAACAACAGCCAGGGCCCACAGGAAGGAGGAAGGGAGTTATTTTATAGGCAGAATTAACTGCTTCGCTACATGAGGTATTCATTAGAGTAAATCTCCCAGGTGTGCTGTACATGGAAGTAAAGTCAAACTTCATAGGAGGTTGGTTTTGATGCAAAACATCTTGGACTGATATTTGATAAGGAACTGGCAAGGAACTGAAAAACTGATTTGCTTTTTATTTTTTCATAAAGGAATTTTATAATTTCAAAATCTTCACTTTATAACATTGGAACTAGCTTCATAATTATTGTTAAAACTGATATATTGAACTAAAACTATACTTGTGCAGTGGCAACAAATGGCTATTTAAATTATCCTATTAAGTTGTCATTTATTTGTTTGTTTTTTAACTATTTCAATTTATTTTCATTTAGCGCCATATCACAACAAAGTTGCCTCAATGTGCTTCACACAAGTAAGGTCTAACCTTACCAACCCCCAGAGCAAGCACACAGGTGACAGTGGTAAGGAAAAACTTCCTCTGATGATTTGAGGAAGAAACCTCAAGCAGACCAGACTCAGATGGGTGACCCTCTGCTTGGGCCATGCTACAGACACAATTTACAAAACAATTCCAAAACGAATATACAGGAAATGTTGCTCGTGCACAGGGCAGGAGGGTTACAGAAACAGACACCACATCCATCTCTGGATGGAGCTGCACCTCAAACAGACAGAAAAAAACAAAATCAGGCATCAGAAAGACAACAAATACAGTATAATTTGTCAGCATTAAGCAACAAGAAAAACAGAAGAAATACTAAGGTGAACGCCGGCCACTAGGCCTAAGCTTCACTAGACCCAGAATTTAGATGAAGTTGAGGCTGCGGCCCACTCCGTTTCCTAATAAAATGAATTTAAAAGAGTAAAAAGTATAATACTATGCCAGTATGCTAGCCATACGAAAGGGAAAATAAATGTGTCTTAAGTCTGAACTTGAAAGTCGCTACAGAATCTGTCTGTTTTATTGCTGCAGGGAGATCATTCCAAAGAACAGGGGCACAATAAGAGAAAGTTCTGTGACCTGCAGACTTTTTATTCACCCTAGGGACACAAAGTAGTCCTGCACCCTGAGAACGCAAAGCCCGGGCCGGTACGTAGGGTTTAATTAGGTTAGCTAGGTAGGCAGGTGCCAGTCCCTCAACAATTTTATAGGCTAGTAGCAGAACCATAAAATCTGATCTCACAGGGACAGGAAGCCAGTGAAGAGATGCCAAAATGGGGGGAATGTGGTCAAACTTTCTGCTTCGTGTCAAAAGTCTGGCAGCAACATTTTGAACCAATTGGAGACCCCTAATGCTGGACTGCAGTAAACCAGAAAATAGAACATTGTAGTAGTTCAATCTAGAAGAGACAAATGCATGAATCAGGGTCTCAGCATCCATAGGCAGGATGGGAAGAATCTTCGCTATATTTCGCAGGTGGAAGAAAGCAGTCCTCGTAATATCTCTAATGTGGAGGTATTTTTAAATGCTAACATATAGATGGAAGCATTTGCATCATTTATGCATAGATGATGTGTATTTTTTGCACACTTTTGTATATTTTTGTAGATAGCTTCTCGCACATTTTTGTTGGGAAAGTGTAGGTACACGGACCCACAACAGGGGGCGCAAATGAACGGACAATGGAGGAGGTCAAATAACAACACTTTACTGTTGTGAATGGGCACAACAAATACAACAGATTACAACAATAGACAAAAGCCAAATCACAAAAGGTGTCGTGTGGGCAGGCTCGAAGATAGGAGACGTCTGTCCAAAGCAGAACCGGAACCACACGATTTCCTCCGCCACCAGACCCCGGGAATACTGGAGCCGCCAAGTCCCGAACTCCCAGGTGGCCACTGCCTCCGCGTGTCGGACCTGGTACTGCTGGCGAGGAACAAAAAAACAATTAAATGTGGGCGCGTTTGCACCCAGGAATCCGCACGGCAGGAAAACTACCTCCACCTCTCGTTGGAAAAGGAGTCAGCTAAACAACGCACAAAAGTCACAAAAGATCACTGTCAAACAGTCAGCTGAGTACGTTACCTTCCAGGTAGAACGATATCTTGGCAAAGAGGTGGAGACGTCGTCCTGCTGATGTACCCCTGCTGATCGGATGATTGGTAACAGCTGTTGCAGGTGATGCGTGACAGCTGTCACCCTGGCTGCTCCTGTGAGGCGGCTGCGCCCTCTGGTGCCTGGAGCCCGCACTCCAGACAGGGTGCCCTCAGGTGGTGGGCCAGCAGTACCTCCTCTTCTGGCGGCCCACGCAACAGGACCCCCCCCTCAATGGGCGCCTCCTGGCGCCCGACCAGGCTTGTCCGGGTGGCGGTGGTAGAAATCGGCCAGGAGGGCCGGGTCCAGGATGAAGCTCCTCTTCACCCAGGAGCGTTCTTCGGGACCGTACCCCTCCCAGTCCACCAAATACTGGAAGCCCCGGCCCATCCTACGGACATCCAAGAGCCGGCGTACAGTCCAAGCCGGCTCGCCATCGATGATCCGGGCAGGAGGCGGCGCCGGACCCGGAGTACAGAGGGGTGAGGTGTGATGTGGTTTGATTCGGGACACATGAAACACAGGATGGATCCGCAGTGAGGTCGGAAGCTGAAGCCTCACTGCGGCTGGACTGATGACCTTAAGGATCTTGAAAGGGCCGATGTAACGGTCCTGTAGCTTAGGGGAGTCCACTCTGAGGGGAATGTCCTTTGTGGATAACCACACCTCCTGCCCTGGCCGATACGCAGGGGCCGGGGTCCGCCGACGGTCTGCATGGGCTTTTGTCCTCGTCCGGGCCTTTAGCAAAGCAGAACGGGTGGCACGCCACACCCGACGGCACTTCCGTAGGTGGGCCTGGACCGAGGGCACACTGACCTCTCCCTCAACCACCGGAAACAACGGGGGCTGATACCCCAGACACACCTCAAAAGGGGAGAGGCCGGTGGCTGAAGACACCTGGCTGTTATGGGCATAATCGATCCAGGCCAAGTGGGTACTCCAGGCAGCCGGGTGCGCGGCAGTCACGCAGCGCAAGGCCTGTTCCACCTCCTGGTTTACCCGTTCTGCTTACCCGTTGGTCTGAGGGTGGTACCCGGACGAGAGACTCACCGTGGCCCCCAGTTCCCGGCAGAAGCTCCTCCAGACTTGTGAGGAGAACTGGGGACCGCGATCGGAGACGATGTCTGTTGGAATCCCATGCAGCCGTACGACGTGGTGGACCAGGAGGTCCGCTGTCTCCTGGGCTGTTGGGAGCTTCGGGAGGGCCACGAAGTGGGCCGCCTTGGAGAATCGGTCCACTATCGTGAGGATGGTGGTGTTACCCTGGGACGGCGGGAGGCCCGTGACAAAATCCAGGCCGATGTGGGACCAGGGGCGATGAGGCACAGGCAGCGGCTGGAGTAGTCCTGATGCCCTGCGATGGTCCGCCTTGCCCCTGGCGCAGGTGGTGCAGGCCTGGATATAATCCCAGACGTCGGCCTCTAGGGATGCCCACCAGAAGCGCTGCCGGACAACTGCCACGGTTCTTCGCACCCCTGGATGACAGGAGAGCTTGGAGCCATGACAGAAGTCCAGGACTGCAGCCCTGGCTTCTGGTGGGACGTATAGTTTGTTCTTCGGCCCAGTTCCGGGGTCCGGGCTTCGTGCCAGGGCCTCCCGGACGGTTCTCTCTACGTCCCAGGTGAGGGTGGCCACGATAGTGGACTCCGGGATGATGGGTTCCAGTGGATCCGACAACTCCGCTTTGACTTCATCTTCATGTACCCGGGACAAGGCATCCGATCTCTGGTTTTTGGTCCCGGGACGGTAGGTGATCCGGAAGTCAAAACGGCCGAAGAACAGTGACCAGCGGGCTTGCCTGGGGTTCAGCCGCTTGGCGATCCTGATATACTCCAGGTTCCGGTGGTCAGTGAAAACCGTGAATGGCACGGACGTTCCCTCCAACAGATGTCTCCACTCTTCAAGAGCCTCTTTCACCGCAAGGAGTTCTCGATTGCCGACGTCATAGTTCCGTTCGGCCGGGGTCAACCTGCGGGAAAAATAGGCACACGGGTGAAGGACCTTATCGGTCTTCCCGCTCTGGGAAAGCACAGCTCCTATCCCTGAGTCCGAGGCGTCCACTTCAACCACTAACTGGCGACCAGGATCGGGCTGCACCAGAACGGGTGCAGACGAGAAGCACCGTTTCAACTCCTTGAACGCGGCATTGCAACGATCCGACCAGGTGAAGGGGACTTTTGGTGAGGTCAGGGCTGTCAGGGGGCTAACTGCCTGACTGTAGCCCTTAATGAACCTCCTGTAGAAATTTGCAAAGCCGAGGAACTGTTGCAGCTTCCTACGGCTAGTGGGTTGGGGCCAGTCTCTCACCGCCGCAACCTTGGCCGGATCAGGAGCGACGGAGTTGGGGGAGATGATAAACCCCAGGAAGGACAAAGATGTGCGGTGAAACTCACACTTCTCGCCCTTCACAAACAGCCGGTTCTCCAACAACCGCTGCAGGACCTGACGTACATGCCGGACATGAGTCTCAGGATCCGGAGAAAAGATGAGTATATCGTCTAGATATACGAAGACGAATCGGTGCAGGAAATCCCGCAAGACATCATTAACTAATGCTTGGAACGTCGCGGGGGCGTTTGTGAGGCCGAACGGCATGACCAGGTACTCAAAGTGACCTAAGGGGGTGTTAAATGCCGTCTTCCACTCGTCTCCCTTCCGGATCCGAACCAGGTGATACGCATTTCTAAGATCTAGCTTAGTGAATATTTGGGCTCCATGCAGGGGAGTGAACACTGAATCCAACAGGGGCAACGGGTATCGATTACGAACCGTGATTTCGTTCAGCCCCCTATAATCAATGCATGGACGAAGTCCGCCGTCTTTTTTACCCACAAAAAAGAAACCTGCACCCATCGGGGAGGTGGAATTCTGGATCAACCCGGCGGCTAAAGAGTCCTGGATGTAGGTCTCCATTGATTCGCGCTCAGGTCGTGAGAGGTTGTACAGCCTGCTGGACGGGAACTCAATGCCTGGAACCAAATCAATGGCACAATCGTACGGACGGTGGGGGGGAAGGGTGAGCGCCAGATCCTTACTGAACACATCCACAAGGTCATGGTACTCCACCGGCACCGTCCCTAGATTGGGCGGGACTCTGACCTCCTCCTTAGCCTGGGAACCTTGAGGAACCGAGGAACCTAAACATACCCGATGGCAGGTCTCGCTCCACTGAACCACTACCCCGGACGGCTAATCGATCCGGGGATTGTGTTTTAACATCCAGGGGAACCCTAGAATCACACGGGAGGTGGTAGGAGTCACAAAAAACTCAATCTCCTCCCGGTGATTCCCTGACACCACCAGAGTTACTGGTGGTGTCTTATGTGTGATCGGAGGGAGTAGGGAGCCATCTAGTGCCCGCACCTGCACAGGCAAGGTAAGCGCCACCAGAGGGAGCCCTATCTCCCTGGCCCATCTGCTGTCTAACAGATTCCCTTCAGAGCCCGTGTCCACCAGTGCTGGGGCCTTCAGGGTTAAATCCTCATAAAGGATTGTCACTGGGAGTCGTGTGGCAATATGGGTGTGTCCCACGTGAATGTTTTGGCCCACCCCTAACCCAGTGTCTAGGGGCGGGCGTTGGTGTTTAACCGCTCGGGGCAGTCCCTCACTTGATGCTCTATTGAGCCACAAACAAAGCACGCTCTGCGGACCAGCCTCCTCTGTCTATCTGGTGCCCTAAATGTGGCCCTGCTCGTGTCCATAGCTTCGTCAGCAGGGGGAGCTGTCACCACACGGAACGTAGGGGCCGTGGAGCGTGGGGAGGGCGGAACTCGGTCGGAACCGGAAGGGAGAGGGACGGCGCGTGCCCGGCCACGCCCTTCGTCTCGTTCCCGATGGCGTTCTTCTAACCGATTGTCTAATCGTATAACGAGATCAATAAGCCCGTCTAAATCCCGCGGTTCGTCCTTGGCCACCAGGTGCTCCTTCAGGACCAACGACAGTCCGTTTACGAAGGCGGCGCGGAGGGCAGTGCTATTCCAGCCGGACCTCGCAGCCGCCATGCGGAAGTCGACTGCATAAGCAGCTGCGCTCCGGCGCCCCTGTCTCATTGACAGCAGCACAGCTGAAGTGGTCTCTCCTCTATTTGGGTGATCGAACACAGTTCTGAACTCCCTCACAAACCCATCATATGTCAGAAGGAGCCGTGAATTTTGCTCCCAGAGCGCTGTAGCCCAAGCGCGTGCCTCGCCGCGAAGCAGATTAATCACATAAGCTATCTTACTAGCATCAGTCGCGTACATGACGGGACGTTGTGCGAAGACGAGCGAACACTGCATAAGAAAGTCCGCGCATGTCTCCACACAACCCCCGTACGGCTCTGGAGGGCTTATGTATGCTTCAGGGGAAGGTGGGAGGGGTCGTTGAACGACCTGTGGAACGTCACTGTTGCGCACAGTATCGACAGGAGGGGGAGGCGCAGCAACGCCCTGAGGGCGCGCCTCCACCTGCGCGGCGAGAGCCTCCACCCTGCGGTTAAGGAGGACGTTCTGCTCGGTCATCAGATCCAGCCGAGCAGTAAAAGCGGTGAGGATTCGCTGCAACTCACCGACCATTCCTCCTGCAGACGCCTGTGCGCCCTGCTCTTCCATTGGCCTTTCAACAGCCGGTTGACGCCCCTCGGGGTCCATGACGTTGGCCGAGATATCCTGTTGGGAAAGTGTAGGTACACGGACCCACAACAGGGGGCGCAAATGAACGGACAATGGAGGAGGTCAAATAACAACACTTTACTGTTGTGAATGGGCACAACAAATACAACAGATTACAACAATAGACAAAAGCCAAATCACAAAAGGTGTCGTGTGGGCAGGCTCGAAGATAGGAGACGTCTGTCCAAAGCAGAACCGGAACCACACGATTTCCTCCGCCACCAGACCCCGGGAATACTGGAGCCGCCAAGTCCCGAACTCCCAGGTGGCCACTGCCTCCGCGTGTCGGACCTGGTACTGCTGGCGAGGAACAAAAAAACAATTAAATGTGGGCGCGTTTGCACCCAGGAATCCGCACGGCAGGAAAACTACCTCCACCTCTCGTTGGAAAAGGAGTCAGCTAAACAACGCACAAAAGTCACAAAAGATCACTGTCAAACAGTCAGCTGAGTACGTTACCTTCCAGGTAGAACGATATCTCGGCAAAGAGGTGGAGATGTCATCCTGCTGATGTACCCCTGCTGATCGGATGATTGGTAACAGCTGTTGCAGGTGATGCGTGACAGCTGTCACCCTGGCTGCTCCTGTGAGGCGGCTGCGCCCTCTGGTGCCTGGAGCCCGCACTACAGACAGGGCGCCCTCAGGTGGTAGGCCAGCAGTACCTCCTCTTCTGGCGGCCCACACAACACATTTTGTTGTTTGGTTGTTTTTGTTTATGTAGCTATTATCCTCCTTGTAGAGCACTATCTATGTTCGCAGACAAGATGGCGGCACCTTCCCCATTAGGGTGCGGGCCATCCAGCATCAGCAAGCCATGGTGGCCCCAGAACAAACGCCAGTTATCAATAAAACTAAAGCCTTGCTGTCTACCAAATTCCGGAAGCCAACTATTTAATGATGTCAGCCTGCTAAACGCCTCATCATTAGAGACTATTAATCAATACTGACACATCATGCTGGCAAGGCCACATGTCCTCTCTATGTCCATTTTTGTGACCTCTGAGTGCTTCATCCTGACATCACTGGTGCCGACGTGAATAACTATGTGACTGTATCTCATGCCATGTTCCTTTGTCTGTCTACCCTTCTGCAGCATCAGCACCCTACGATTGGAGGCAATGTCTGGAGCTCTGGCCCCAGGAATATATTTAATGTCAGGTGTCTGTAACCTGACTTTGCGGGTGATAGAATTCCCTATCACTAAAGCCCAGCGTTTCGGCCTGGAGGTAGGAGCGGAATTCACCCATGGGCTCAAATAACTCACATCAGGCATATCCAAGGGAGAAAACTGGTTCACAGTTCACAGTGGAAAGTGTGACTGGGGTACCACAACTGGGCACCAAGCCCTACATGACTTCCTCTGCCCAGCCACAGTACGAAAGTCGTCCTCCACAGCCAGCGTTTCTAGGCTGATACTAATGGGCATGCTAGCCGGCCCAACACTAACCTCATCTGGAGTGACCGTAACATCTATCTCCACTGAGCTAAGAAGCTGTTCTAGCTTACGAACACAGCTCTGTAAAAGAGACACCCTATCTGCCAGCATCACGCAGGATTTATGTAAAGTGTAAGTGTACTTTGTGCACCAGAAAATTCCAAGAGTATAGTTAAGCAAGCGTGAGCTAACCGCTAACAAATATGCTAACCACTCCTAAGTTTCAATGAGCTAAAATTCACAGTAGTTACACTGAAAAAACTAACAGAAGTATTAAAGAAACGGGGGGGGGGGGGCGAGCTAGCTAATGCAAGCTAACCGCTAGCGAAAGCTAACCACTAGCGAATCACAACAAGAGGACTGTAGTTAAATAAGATTCACAGTAGATGCAACCAAAAGAAAGGTTAAACAGAAATAAGAGAAACTAATACAACCGTGTCGAGATTGGGAGAGCATCACAACAGTAATCAATCCATTGGAAGCAAGTTGCCAGATCTGTGAGCCAGCATCATTTTACAATAAAGACATCTAAAATCTCATACTTACTTTAGCTTAACTGAGCTGCTGCTGCTATTTTTGTTGTCTCACACAGCCCACATAAGTGTTTTGCCTAGTAGTATGGAAGATATACTCTTTTTTTATTTGTGTGGGTCTTTCAGTTTGAGAGCATGATTTCTGAAATTTACTTGTTTTCTCAGACAAAGAAAGTTTTTCATCATTCAGAGCTTCTTCTTCATCTTCCTCATCTTCGTCTTCTTTTGCTCCACAGTGTGACTCCCACTACCCCATTCATTATACAGGAGTAGCTTCTCATGCTTGTAGACAGTGCCATCCTATAGCCATAGATGATATGCAGCATTACAGTATTTCATATACAGTGTAAGTTGCTTTGGACGATTACATGAATCCAACCCTACAAGAATGTTACTTCAAATCCAAAATTCCACACGTTTGGACTTGGCAGATGAATATGCACCCTATGGCCACTTTTCCATTATGACATTAAATGTTCTTGCAACAAATCACCTTATGGCAAAACTGAATAATAAATGTCGACAAATCTTCACTGTATGAGAAGATCTTTAAGGTTTTTTTGTTTTGTTTTGTTTTTTGCCCCTGCACAACTCATTCAGTCACATGATCACTGCAGTAAACTTTGGTAGTTTTTTCCTGGGGGAGTGAAGGCATGGGGCTGGTTTGGCTGGTTTTTGGGCCAGAGTGCACAGGCCAAGGCCTTAGCCCTAAGCCCTGCGGTGGCTCCACACTCAGTTACTGACACGCATGCAGCACCCCTCCCCTCCCCTCCAGGGCACTAACCAGAGGAGCGTGCATGTCAAGACAGATGGGTCACAGTTAAGTCTCTTTTAAGGCCTTCTTTCTGGGCTCTGTTTACCCTCTCAGCTCCCTCTCAACCTTTTTGCTCAAACTTTGTAATCTTTCCACTCCTGCCTGCTAGCTTTGAACCTGTGCCTCATTCCCGTTGCACCTCCTCAGCTTAACTCTCTGTCAGTCACATCATAGTCTGTGCAAGTATGTACAAATTGGTAGCTTGTTACCGTTTTGATTTACACAGTTTATTTCTCTTGCACTTCAACTTATCTCCATTTTAATAAATCCTTCTTGTATGAACCTTAACTGAGCAGTTCTCCATCTCTCTCTCTCTATAATTCTTCTCTCAGGGCTTCCCTTAACCAAAAGCTTACCAACCTTTGGGGTCACAAGATCACAGGGGTCACCTGCCAACACATGAAGTTGTGACCTGCAGCAATGCCTGGCCACTGGAGGGTGATAGGGCCCCAGTCAGGTAGTCTGGTCAGGTCAGGTATGGGAGCATGTATTGGAACTGCAGGTTGTCACATCAACCACACTACAGAATCACTAGCTACTGAATGGCAACCACCCAGGCAGACCATGGGTCCATCCCCACCCTCACTACTCTGCATGTCATATAGTGATGTGTTCGGAAATAGGATTAATGCTGTTCTACTTTTTTGATTGTTGTGAGGGTTATTAGGCCACACCCAGGTGGTACTTGGCTTTTTGCAGTTGCTGGGACCATCAACACTGTGGCACCTGTGCACTGGTCATGATCAGAGAAATGTTCCATGTGGCTATAACATTGTAGCCGATGTTCTTTTGTAATGCAAGCAGCATGCATCATCTCCTTCAGTACCTGCTAATTTGATACAAACTCATTCCAGTCGTACCCAAGGATTCTCTGGAGAGTCAGAATACCAAAGACTGGAGAGAGTCCAAGTCTTACAGCCATACAGTAAGACTGGAAGCACTGGAACCATAAAAACTTTGATTTTTATTCTCCTGCAAATATATCTGTATGTCCAAACACCTCTGTTCAGCAATCTCATCAAATCAAAATCAAATCAATTTTATTTATATAGCGCCAAATCACAACAAACAGTTGCCCCAAGGCGCTTTATATTGTAAGGCAAGGTCATACAATAATTACGGAAAAACCCGAACGGTCAAAACGACCCCCTGTGAGCAAGCACTTGGCGACAGTGGGAAGGAAAAACTCCCTTTTAACAGGAAGAAACCTCCAGCAGAACCAGGCTCAGGGAGGGGCAGTCTTCTGCTGGGACTGGTTCTGGGACTCTCTACTGGTGGTTGGCTCTCACTGCGGTATTGTATCACTTCCTGTTCCGGAGCACAGCGGTGTTTTTCTGTATCTGTTAGCTGTTTAATCTGCGCAGTTAGATTGATCTAGTTATCTAGATTACGATTTGTTTCCCAGTGTAATCTTTACGTGCCTTAACTAAAGCACTCCTTCTGCTGAATCACCTCTAAATTATTTACACATTATTCACTTTGCGTGTTTTTAGGAATCCGCTAGCTTAGCGTAGCTACTAGCTCTTAGCCGATTTAGCATGGCGGCTTCTCCTGTCTCTCCCGCACTTTTCTGCTCTGGGTGTGAAATGTTTAGTTATTCCTCGGCCTCCTTTAGCAGTAACGGTACTTGTAATAAGTGTAGCTTATTCGTAGCTTTGGAGGCCAGGCTGGGCGAATTGGAGACTCGGCTCCGCACCGTGGAAAATTCTACAGCTAGCCAGGTCCCTGTAGTCGGTGCGGACCAAGGTAGCTTAGCCGCCGTTAGTTACCCCCTGGTAGATCCCGAGCAGCCGGGAAAGCAGGCTGACTGGGTGACTGTGAGGAGGAAGCGTAGCCCTAAACAGAAGCCCCGTGTACACCGCCAACCCGTTCACATCTCTAACCGTTTTTCCCCACTCGGCGACACACCCGCCGAGGATCAAATTCTGGTTATTGGCGATTCTGTTTTGCGAAATGTGAAGTTAGCGACACCAGCAACCATAGTCAATTGTCTTCCGTGGGCCAGAGCAGGCGACATTGAAGGAAATTTGAAACTGCTGGCTAAGGCTAAGCGTAAATTTGGTAAGATTGTAATTCGTGTGCTAGGACCAATTTTATTCACTTTATACATGCTTCCCTTAGGCAGTATTATTAGACGGTATTGCTTAAATTTTCATTGTTACGCAGATGATACCCAGCTTTATCTATCCATGAAGCCAGAGGACACACACCAATTAGCTAAACTGCAGGATTGTCTTACAGACATAAAGACATGGATGACCTCTAATTTCCTGCTTTTAAACTCAGATAAAACTGAAGTTATTGTACTTGGCCCCACAAATCTTAGAAACATGGTGTCTAACCAGATCCTTACTCTGGATGGCATTACCCTGACCTCTAGTAATACTGTGAGAAATCTTGGAGTCATTTTTGATCAGGATATGTCATTCAAAGCGCATATTAAACAAATATGTAGGACTGCTTTTTTGCATTTACGCAATATCTCTAAACTCAGAAAGGTCTTGTCTCAGAGTGATGCTGAAAAACTAATTCATGCATTTATTTCCTCTAGGCTGGACTATTGTAATTCATTATTATCAGGTTGTCCTAAAAGTTCCCTAAAAAGCCTTCAGTTAATTCAAAATGCTGCAGCTAGAGTACTGACGGGGACTAGAAGGAGAGAGCATATCTCACCCATATTGGCCTCTCTTCATTGGCTTCCTGTTAATTCTAGAATAGAATTTAAAATTCTTCTTCTTACTTATAAGGTTTTGAATAATCAGGTCCCATCTTATCTTAGGGACCTCGTAGTACCATATCACCCCAATAGAGCGCTTCGCTCTCAGACTGCAGGCTTACTTGTAGTTCCTAGGGTTTGTAAGAGTAGAATGGGAGGCAGAGCCTTCAGCTTTCAGGCTCCTCTCCTGTGGAACCAGCTCCCAATTCAGATCAGGGAGACAGACACCCTCTCTACTTTTAAGATTAGGCTTAAAACTTTCCTTTTTGCTAAAGCTTATAGTTAGGGCTGGATCAGGTGACCCTGAACCATCCCTTAGTTATGCTGCTATAGACGTAGACTGCTGGGGGGTTCCCATGATGCACTGTTTCTTTCTCTGTTTGCTCTGTATGCACCACTCTGCATTTAATCATTAGTGATCGATCTCTGCTCCCCTCCACAGCATGTCTTTTTCCTGGTTCTCTCCCTCAGCCCCAACCAGTCCCAGCAGAAGACTGCCCCTCCCTGAGCCTGGTTCTGCTGGAGGTTTCTTCCTGTTAAAAGGGAGTTTTTCCTTCCCACTGTAGCCAAGTGCTTGCTCACAGGGGGTCGTTTTGACCGTTGGGGTTTTACATAATTATTGTATGGCCTTGCCTTACAATATAAAGCGCCTTGGGGCAACTGTTTGTTGTGATTTGGCGCTATATAAAAAAATTGATTGATTGATTGATTGATTGATTGACTGGTTGGGGCTGAGGGAGAGAACCAGGAAAAAGACATGCTGTGGAGGGGAGCAGAGATCAATCACTAATGATTAAATGCAGAGTGGTGCATACAGAGCAAAAAGAGAAAGAAACACTCAGTGCATCATGGGAACCCCCCAGCAGTCTAAGTCTATAGCAGCATAACTAAGGGATGGTTCAGGGTCACCTGATCCAGCCCTAACTATAAGCTTTAGCAAAAAGGAAAGTTTTAAGCCTAATCTTAAAAGTAGAGAGGGTGTCTGTCTCCCTGATCTGAATTGGGAGCTGGTTCCAGAGGAGAGGAGCCTGAAAGCTGAAGGCTCTGCCTCCCATTCTACTGTTACAAACCCTAGGAACTACAAGTAAGCCTGCAGTCTGAGAGCGAAGCGCTCTATTGGGGTGATATGGTACAAAGAGGTCCCTAAGATAAGATGGGACCTGATTATTCAAAACCTTATAAGTAAGAAGAAGAATTTTAAATTCTATTCTAGAATAAACAGGAAGCCAATGAAGAGAGGCCAATATGGGTGAGATATGCTCTCTCCTTCTAGTCCCTGTCAGTACTCTAGCTGCAGCATTTTGAATTAACTGAAGGCTTTTCAGGGAACTTTTAGGACAACCTGATAATAATGAATTACAATAGTCCAGCCTAGAGGAAATAAATGCATGAATTAGTTTTTCAGCATCACTCTGAGACAAGACCTTTCTAATTTTAGAGATATTGCGTAAATGCAAAAAAGCAGTCCTACATATTTGTTTAATATGCTCATTGAATGACATATCCTGATCAAAAATGACTCCAAGATTTCTCACAGTATTACTAGAGGTCAGGGTAATGCCATCCAGAGTAAGGATCTGGTTAGACACCAGGTTTCTAAGATTTGTGGGGCCAAGTACAATAACTTCAGTTTTATCTGAGTTTAAAAGCAGGAAATTAGAGGTCATCCATGTCTTTATGTCTGTAAGACAATCCTGCAGTTTAGCTAATTGGTGTGTGTCCTCTGGCTTCATGGATAGATAAAGCTGGGTATCATCTGCGTAACAATGAAAATTTAAGCAATGCTGTCTAATAATACTGCCTAAGGAAACATGTATAAAGTGAATAAAATTGGTCCTAGCACAGAACCTTGTGGAACTCCATAATTAACCACCTTAAAAGCCTGTGGTACATAGCCAACTAACAAAGATAGATTGATCATATTTAAGATCGAAGCATTAATTAATGGTAGGGCTTCCTTGAGCAGCCTGGTAGGAATGGGGTCTAATAGACATGTTGATGGTTTGGAGGAAGTAACTAATGAAAATAACTCAGACAGAACAATCGGAGAGAAAGAGTCTAACCAAATACCGGCATCACTGAAAGCAGCCAAAGAGAACGATATGTCTTTGGGATGGTTATGAGTAATTTTTTCTCTAATAGTTAAAATTTTATTAGCAAAGAAAGTCATGAAGTCATTACTAGTTAAAGTTAAAGGAATACTCGGCTCAATAGAGCTCTGACTGTTTGTCAGCCTGGCTACAGTGCTGAAAAGAAACCTGGGGTTGTTCTTATTTTCTTCAATTAGTGATGAGTAGTAAGATGTCCTAGCTTTACGGAGGGCTTTTTTATAGAGCAACAGACTCTTTTTCCAGGCTAAGTGAAGATCTTCTAAATTAGTGAGATGCCATTTCCTCTCCAACTTACGGGTTATCTGCTTTAAGCTGTGAGTTTGTGAGTTATACCATGGAGTCAGGCACTTCTGATTTAAGGCTCTCTTTTTCAGAGGAGCTACAGCATCCAAAGTTGTCTTCAATGAGGATGTAAAACTATTGCGAGATACTCTATCTCACTCACAGAGTTTAGGTAGCTACTCTGCACTGTGTTGGTATATGGCATTAGAGAACATAAAGAAGGAATCATATCCTTAAACCTAGTTACAGCGCTTTCTGAAAGACTGCTAGTGTAATGAAACTTATTCCCCACTGCTGGGTAGTCCATCAGAGTAAATGTAAATGTTATTAAGAAATGATCAGACAGAAGGGAGTTTTCAGGGAATACTGTTAAGTCTTCAGTTTCCATACCATAAGTCAGAACAAGATCTAAGATATGAATAAAGTGGTGGGTCGACTCATTTACATTTTGAGCAAAGCCAATTGAGTCTAATAATAGATTAAATGCAATGTTGAGGCTGTCATTCTCAGCATCTGTGTGGATGTTAAAATCGCCCACTATAATTATCTTATCTGAGCTAAGCACTAAGTCAGACAAAAGGTCTGAAAATTCACAGAGAAACTCACAGTAACGACCAGGTGGACGATAGATAATAACAAATAAAACTGGTTTTTGTGACTTCCAATTTGAATGGACAAGACTAAGAGTCAAGCTTTCAAATGAATTAAAGCTCTGTCTGGGTTTTGGATTAATTAGTAAGCTGGAATGGAAGACTGCTGCTAATCCTCCGCCTCGGCCCGTGCTACGAGCGTTCTGGCAGTTAGTGTGACTCGGGGGTGTTGACTCATTTAAACTAAAATATTCAGCCTGCTGTAACCAGGTTTCTGTAAGGCAGAGTAAATCAATGTGTCGATCAATTATTATATCATTTACATGATCATGATCTGATAAGGTCTTCCCAGCTGTCTCTTGATGTCAAAGGTTAGATCTTACACCTGCATGTGAAGTGCCTTGGGGCAACTTACGTTGTGATTTGGCACTGTATAAATAAATTGAATTAAAAGACAGATGTCTCTGAATGAGCCTTGTGACAGACTGGTGTCCTGCCCAGGGTGTACCCTGCCTCATGCCCTGTGACAGCTGGGATAGGCTCCAGCCCCCTGTGACCCTTAATTGGAGTAAGCCGGTATGGAAAATGGATGGATGGATGTCTCAGAATTATCACTGTAACTGATAAAATAAATGAATCACAGAACAAGTTCAACACTTTCACCACATACAGACGTGCTCCTAATGACTAAGTCCAGTAAGTCCTAGATAGTCTTCATGTCAGTGTTGATCCAGGACAAATGCAAACCCAGATGTTCTGCCTCCTCACAGTTCTTCAGTGCAGTCAGGGTATCTACTGATTCCACAATGACCACACCATCATAAGGACCTTGCCCAAGGGCCCTTAGTGATTTTCCAGTCAGGCTGGGATTTGAACCGAGGATCCTCTGGTTTCAAGCCCAACGCTTAACCACTAGACCATCACCCCCCCAAAGGCTGTCTGCCAATTACACTGACATTAATCAAACCTTGAAAAACTTTGCAGTTGATTATCAGGACATTTGGGTTTTTTTTGGTGCTCATATGCAACTTGTCATAAATGAAAAAGACTCAAATCGTAAACAAATGTCAATATTTCCAACAGATGGGGACCTGATCATTTCTAGACCTCAGAACGGGGTTGTGTGCAAGTAAAAAAAAAAAGAAAAAAGAAAAGAAAAAGTGAGGAACATTTGATTTAACCACATCCCGGGTGTCCAGGTTTGGAGGCAGAGTGATGATTTTCCTTTCCAACACATTCATCTTCTGCCTCCCTTTCCTTACATTCTTTAGGAAGGATTCTGATCACTTAGCCCCCCGGGAGCACTCAGAACTCTGTTATCATGTTTATATCTCATGCACAGCCTGAAGCTATCATCATGTCATCATCATGTCAACATGTTATGCTTCTTTCTTTGGCTATTACTCACTTTTGATGTTTTAGTCAAGAGGCTGTAAGTTATCCAAACACTAGTAATAGATAATATTTCTGTTAGCCTTTGAGTGACAGACAGCAGCAACATGCAGCAGATGCATAAACTATATTTTGCAGAGTGACTTTGTCGTCACTGCAGAAAGACTCAACCATCCTCATAAACCCTGAGCCAGGCATGTTCATCATTGTAAAACTATAGGTAGAGATTGTGCACATTTATGGCCGAGCTTCACGTATCATAAAAGAAATTGATTAGATCCAGATTTTTCTTTTCTTTTCCAGTTCATCACTGTGCACCTGCTGTACCCCAGTTCATATTATATCTATCTATCTATCTATCTATCTATCTATCTATCTATCTATCTATCTATCTATCTATCTATCTATCTATCTATCTATCTATCTATCTATCTATCTATCTATCTATCTATCTATCTATCTATCTATCTATCTATCTATCTATCTATCTATCTATCTATCTATCTATCTATCTATCTATCTATCTATCTATCTATCTATCTATCTATCTATCTATCTATCTATCTATCGACAACGAGCATGTCAGAATATTAAATGTTAAGCTAGTGCATTGCCCGTGGGGATCCACTGGCTCTAGTGTTTATAAAATAGGTAGCTGACATTTTTCAAAAGTGGTAATAAATTATTCAAAATTCCTGTAATGTGCTGGAATGGCGGGTGAGTCCAGAATGTTTTTAGAACCTTAGATCTCAACAGTTTTAGACAAAGGACTCAACTCTTTTTTTCTTCTTTGTCTTTCTTCTGTTCCCGTTAGGGGTCGCCACAGCAGATCAATCGTTTCCATCTCACCCTGTCCTCTGTATCTTCCTCTGTCACACCAACCACCTGCATGTCCTCCCTCAGCACATCCATAAACCTCCTATGTGGCCTCCCTCTTCTCCTCCTGCCTGGTGGCTCCATCCTCAGCATCCTTCTCCCTATATACCCTGGGTCCCTCCTCTGCACATGTCCAAACCATCTCAATCTCACCTCTCTGACTTTGTCTCCAAACCGTCCCACCTGAGCTGTCCCTCTGATATGTTCATTCCTAATCTTGTCCATTCTCATCACTCCCAAAGAGAATCTCAACATCTTCAGCTCTGCCACCTCCATCTCTGCTTCCTGTCTTTTTGTTAGTGCCACTGTCTGTAAGCCATACAACATAGCTGGTCTCACTACTGTCTTGTAAACTTTCCCCTTCACTCTTGCTGATATTCTTCGGTCACAAATCATCCACTCCACCCTGCCTGCACTCTCTTCTTCACCTCTCTACCACACTCTCCATTACTTTGAACAGTTGACCCCAAATATTTAAACTCATCTACTTTTGCACTTCCACTCCTTGTAACTGCACTATTCCACTGGGCTCCCTCCCATTCACACACATGTACTCAGTCTTGCTTCTACTGACTTTCATTCCCCTTCTCTCCAAAGCATATCTCCACTTCTCCAGAGTAGACTCAACTTGCTCTCTACTCTCACTACAGACCACAATGTCATCTGCAAACATCATAGTCCATGGGGACTCCTGTCTGATCTCATCCGTCAACTTGTCCATCACCACTGCAAACAAGAAAGGGCTCAGAGCTGATCCTTGGTGTAATCCCACCTCCACGTTGAATGAGTCTGTCATTCCGACTGTGCATCTCACCGCTGTCACACTATTCTTGGACATGTCCTGCACTACCCTAACATACTTCTCTGCCACTCCAGACGTCCTCATACAATACCACAGCTTTTCTCTTGGCACCCTATCATAAGCTTTTTCTAAGTCCACAAACACACAATGTAATGCTTTCTGGCCTTCTCTGTACTTCTCCAACAGTATTCTCAGAGCAAACATTGCATCTGTAGTGCTTTCTTGGCACGAAACCATATTGCTGCTCACAGATCTTCACCTGTTTTCTAAGCCTAGCTTCTACTACTCTGTCCCATAACTTCATGCTGTGGCTGATCAGCTTTATGCCTTTGTAGTTACTGTAGCTCTGCACATCACCCTTGTTCTTGAAAATAGGAACCACCACACTTCATCTCCACTCCTCAGGCATCCTCTCACTTTACAAGATTTTATTAAACAATCTGGTTAGATACTCTACTGCCATCTCTCCTAGACATTTCCGTGCCTCCACTGGAATGTCATCTGGACCAACTGCCTTTCTACTCTTCATCCTCTTCATAGCAGCCCTCACTTCTTCCTTACTAATCTCTTGTACTTCCTGATTTACTCTCACCACATCATCCAGCCTTTTCTCTTGCTCATTTTCTTCATTCATCAGCTGTTCAAAATATTCCCTCCACCTTCTCAGCACACACTCCTCACTTGTCAGCACATTACCATGTGCATCTTTTACCACCCTAACCTGCTGCACATCCTTTCCAGCTCTGTCCCTTTGTCTGGCCAGTCAGTACAAGTTCTTTTCTCCTTCCTTACTATTCAACTTCTTGAACAGCTTGCAATATGCCTTTTCTTTTGCTTTTGCCACTTCTCTTTTCACCTTACGCCACATCTCCTTGTACTCCTGTCTACTTTCTTCATCTCTCCGACTATCCCAAAATTTTTTCGCCAATAACCTCTTTCTCCTTATGCTTTCCTGGACCTCTTCATTCCACCACCAAGTCTCCTTGTCTTCCTTCCACTGTCCAGATGTCCAGAGCTGTCTCCCTCACCACATCTGCAGTACTTTTCCAGTTGTCCAAAATTGCTTCCCCTCCAACCAGTGCTTCTCTCACCTGCTCGCTAAATTTCACACAACAGTCTTCCTCCTTCAGCTTCCACCATCTGATCCTTTATTGAGCTCTCACTCTCTTCTTCTTTACCTCTAAAGTCATCCTACAAACAACCATCCTATTCTGGCTAACGACACTCTCTCCTGGCACCACCTTACAGTCTCTGATTTCTTTTAGCTTGCATCTCCTACAAAGAATGTAGTCCACCTGTGTGCACCTTCCTCCACTCTTATATGTTACCCTGTGCTCCTCTCTTTTGTTAAAGTAGGTATTCACCATTTCCATCCTTTTTGCAAAATCAACTACCATCTGTCCTTCCCCATTCCTATCCTTGATACCATATCTACCCATTACTTCCTCATCACCTCTGTTCCCTTCACCAACATGCCCACTGAAGTCCGCTCCCATCACCACTGTTTCATGCTTGGGCACACTCTCCACCACCTCATCTAACACACTCCAGAAATCTTTTTTCTCCTTCATCTCACAACCTACCTGTGGGGCATATGCACTGATGATATTCATCATCACCCCTTCAATTTCCAACTTCACACTCATCACTCTGTCAGACACTCGCTTAACCTCCAACACACTTTTAACATTCTCTTCCTTTAAAATGTCCCCAACACCATTTCTCTTCCTGTCCTCACCATGGTACAACAACTTGTACCCACCACTGATGCTCCTGCTCTTACTTTCCTTCCACTTGGTCTCTTGCACACACAATACAGTATGTCTACCTTTCTCCTTTCCATCATATCAGCCAGCTCTCTCCCTTTACCAGTCATACTACCACCATTCAAAGTCCCCACTCTCATTTCCACCCTTCTAGTTTTCTTCTTCTGCCGTTGTTTGTGGAAATGTTCTCCTCCTTTTTCTTCATCGTCTTCACCCAGCAGTAGCCCAATTTCCACCGGCACCCTGATGGGCAACAGCACTGGTGGCAGACGTTGTTAACCCGGGCCTTGACCGATCCGGTATGGAAATTCGATTCTTCGTCTACATAGTTGGGTTGGCTTGTTTTACGCCGGATGTCCTTCCTGATGCAACCCTCCTCATTTATCTGGGCTTGGGACCGGCACTCAGAATGTACTGGCTGCATACCCCATGGGAATGAGTTGAGTTGGGTGTGTCAAGATGGCGCCGAGGGAAGGCGCCGTCGCAAGAGCAAGAGCTCACTTGTGTGCTGTGTGTTTTATGTTGTTTTTAGTCGTTTTTGGAACACTTGCCACTGTCACATATGATCGTGAATTACTTATTCAGATCCAGGATAAAGTTGGTGGCCTATCCCATGTAATCCCTGAACTGAGGTGTGCTGACTTTAATGTTTGCCCCATGCGAGGCTACAGGGTCCATGAGTCAAGTCAGGGAAGCCGAGAGCAGAGCGAGAGGACCGGGCGGAGCCAACGCCGTGTACGCTGCCGACCTGAGCTCCACGATGGGGACGCCTACAGCCATCAGCGTAGGAAGCGTAAGCACAGGGGAAAGCGAGGAGGTCTGCTCGTTAAACTCCGTGGATGCCCCTGCAATGTCCCGCTGCCGTCTATTTATTTGGCGAACGTCCAGTCTCTGCCAAACAAGATGGATGACTGCTGAGCCGCATCCAGACCCAGCGCGAGGCCAGAGATTGCTCCGTGTACTGCCTGTCGGAGACATGGCTCTGCAGTGAGGTGCCAGACTCTGCCATTCAGCCGCCGGGCTTCTCTATTTACCGCTCCGACAGAGTGAGAGAACGCACCGGGAAGTCAAAAGGAGGAGGTGCGTGTTTTTTATTAATGAACACTGGTGCACGGACACCGTTATAATGAATCAAACTTGCACAGCTAACATGGAGTGCCTTGTCATCAAATGTCGCCCCTTTTATCTCCCCCGAGAGTTTTCGGTAATGTTTTTATGTGCTCTCTACATTCATCCACGGGCTGACACTTCTGATGCTCTTAGTGATTTGAGTGACATCATACATACTTATGAAAACTCTCACCCAAACTCAGTGATTATTGTGGCTGGGGACTTTAATAAAAGTAACTTTAAAACGGTCTCACCTAACTATTATCAGCATGTGAAACTCCCCACAAGGGGGGGCACATATTTTAGACCACTGTTACAGTAACGTTAAATCAGCTTATAAGTCCCTACTTAGACCCCCCTTCGGCAAGTCAGATCACTCCTCCATTCTTCTGCTTCCTTCATACATTCAGAGGAGTAGACAACTGAAGCCAATAACCCGCACTGTACAGTGTTGGACCAGGGACAGTGAGGTTCAACTCCAAGGCTGCTTTGATGCGACAGATTGGTCGTCCTCCAGTCAGAGATCTGGACGAATACTGCGATGCTATTATTGGATATATTAATTTTTGCATCGATATATGTGTCTCGCAGAGGGTTATCACACATCATCCTAGTCAGAAACCTTGGATTAATGCTGATGTGAGACAAAAATTAAAGGAGCGTGCTGAGGCTTTTAAATCTGGTGACCATCTGCTGCTTGCAAGCAAGCCAGATACTCTTTGGAGCGGTCTATTAGAAGCCGCAAAAACGCTCCTGGGGTGACAAAATGGAAGGTTCCTCAATGCAGATGACCCACATCTAATGTGGGAGGGACTGAATTGCTGCAACCACATGGAAACCTAAAGGAGCGAACATTACTGACTTTGATCCCTCATTGCCAAATGATCTTAATCAGTTTTATTGTAGATTTGAAACTGGGAACACTGAGCCTGTTGTCTTTTCATTTGAGCAGAGTGGACTTACCATCATCTGGAAGAAGTCCAAAGGGTTTTGTCCAGGACCAAGGTGAGGAAGGCCCCTGGATCCGGACAGAATCCCACCCGGGTGCTCAAACTGTGTGCCAGAGCAACTAGCTCCTGTTTTAACAGACCTTTTAACTTGTCACTGTTGTGTGGGCCGCTGAAGAGGAGGTACTGCTGGCCCACCACCACCAGATGGCGCCCTGCTTGGAGTGCGGGCTTCAAACACGAGATGGCGCCGGAGCCACTGGGAGTGACAGCTGTCACTCTTCATCAGCACCAGCTGTCACTCAGTCAACTCATCACCATCACCATAAAGGCCGGACTGCAACTCCACCTCCTCGCCGAGAAATCAGCTACCTTGGAGGTAATTTCTCTGCTTAAACTGAACAAGAGTCTGATCTCATTTACAGCCATTTTCCTGTGACGTGTCCTTGTCTGCTGTATTGGCGTTTGGTGTGGACTGCGACGGCTTCGCCTCACACCCCAACCAGATAAGTGGTTTCACAAGGAGCTGTACGAGTGTGTGATTGGAGGTGGAGGTGCTCCCTCCTTACTGAACACAGACTGTGGGATTACTGAGTGTGCGTACTCACACTCACCTGTGCTGTTTCTGTTCTCTGCCAGCAGTACCAGGTCTGACAGCTGAAGACGGTGACCACCTGGGGACCCAGGACTTGGCGGCTCCGGTGTTCTTCAGGTCCGTTGGCGGTGAGGGCCATGTGGGATCCGGCTCGGTTCTGGACGGGCGTCTCCTATCCTCAAGCCTGCCCACACGTCACCCAACGTGTAATTGACTGTAGTCCCAAACTGATTGTTGTCTGTATTCCATTGTGCACAATTTACAACATTAAATTGTTACTGTTTGGCTTATCCATTGCCCGTTCTTTTACGCCCCCTGTTGTGGGTCCGTGTTCCTACACTTTCACAACAGTCACTGCGGTACTGTACTGTCCCTTTATCTTTTAAAAAGTCAGACATAATACCAGTACCTAAGAAGATGCCTGTGACCTGTTTTAATGACTATCGGCCTGTGGCCTTAACCTCTGTTTTAATGAAGACTTTTGAGTGTCTGGTGTTGGACTATATTAAAAGTCAAATACCAGTGTCTGTAGACCCGCTCCAATTTGCTTACAGACGCAACAGGAGTGTCGAAGATGCCATCTCCTTCACGCTGAACTCTGTGTACAAGCACTTGGACAAAGGAAAATCTTATGTCCGTATGCTTTTCATAGACTACAGCTCCGCTTTTAATTCTCTTGTTCCAGTGCAGCTCATTCACAAATTGAAAACTCTTGGCTTATGTGATGCCATTTGCAAGTGGATTTTAAACTTTTTAACTGGTAAACCACAGAGGGTTAAAATTAACAACTGTTTTTCAAATGTACTTCTTGTGAATACAGGTTCTCCGCAAGGATGTATTCAAAGTCCTGTGCTCTACACTTTGTACACATATGATTGTGTTGTGTCTTTTCCCAATAATATGATCATCAAATATGCAGATGATACTACTATTATTGGTCTTGTTAATTCAGATGGTGATGAGTCTATCGGTCAGAGGTTCAGTATGTAGTCCAGTGGAGTGAACAAAATCATTTATCATTTAATACTTCCAAAACAAATGAACTGATTATTGATTTTGGGAAAAGCAATGTTCACTTGCCTATTATTATTAACAATACAGAGGTACAGAGGGTTGACAGTGTGAAATTTCTTGGTGTGACCCTTTCTAATGATTTGAGCTGGCATGCTAACACTCAAGCTATTGCCAAAAAATCCAGACAGTTTTCTACGTAAACTTAAGGAGTTTACTCTAAATAAGCACATTCTTTTAAATTTTTATCACTGTGCTGTTGAAAGTCTCCTTATAACTGTATCTCTGTATGGTTTGGAAATCTTACATGTAAAGAAAAAAAAGTTTTAAACAGAGTGGTGCGTTCTGCTCGCAGGGTAATAGGCTGTGAGCTGCCAGCCCTGGAGGACATTTTTAAAGCAGGCTTCTTTCGCGGGCATTACTGATCATTAATGACCCCACCCATCCTGCTAAGAATATATTTGAGCTTCTTCCTTCTGGGAGACGCTATCGTTCTATTAAATGCACCACGTCTCGCCATGTAAACAGCTTCTTTCCACAAGCTGTGAGGGCTTTGAACTGTGCACACTGACTGACAAGCACTTTACTATTTTTATTATCTCTTATTGCTCTTATTGCTTTTATTGCTGCAAGTGTTATTTATTCATTTATTATTTATTATGTCTTTGTGTCCATGTTTTTAAAATGTATGTTTATGCACACTAAGCTCTTGCAATGTTTTTTCCAATGTAGTTTTACTGCAAATGGCAAATAAACTGAACTGAACTGAACTTGAAGGACTCAACTCTTTTATGTCCTGCTAATTACGTAATTTTTTTATGTTAATTTACTGTCTTAATGTATTTATAAATTGTTAGGTTCTTGTTATCATATACATATTATTATTATTATTATTATTATTATTATTATTATTATTATTATTATTATTATTATTATATTTTATTACAGCTTCTATTTTGTCATTTGATTTTTGAATGTACCACAATGGAAATAAGTGTTTTCACTTTCTTGTGCACACCATGTATTTTTAACGTATAAAATATAATCACATACGCACGCATGCACACTTAATATATCAATAATTTACTGCCTCCTGCTGGAATGGTGTGAGTCCAGAATGTAATTATTCACATCCATTATTCAGTGTTGTTAGCTATTATCTGTAGTTTCTCCAAAAGTATTAGTCCTATCAACGTTCCGTTTTGGCAGCATTCATCCTTGACCCAAAATACATGAGCACACCAAACAGTATGCATGCGCATAGAGCTTTTTGTCTTTTCTACATTCTGCCACAAGCAGGTGTTTTTATTTTTACACACCCAAAAATGGAGATGTTGCAGAACACATTAAAAATTCACTACACTTCTCACTCATGGTGGCGGGAACATGACATTTAACTCATGGTAATGGCAACATGACAACTACAATGACTAAACCAATTGAACTACAAAGATATAATTAATCAGGAACTCTAACAACACTGTTAAACTAACAAGAACCACAAGTACACCATTTAAAACCCCCAAACCCCAAACTCCCATGGTGCATTCTAGTACAATGTCCATTGTTCACTCTTAAGCCTGGTTCACATGACAGGATTTTAAAATTATCTGTAGGTTTCCAAAACCTGAGAGACCACACATGTGAAGATAAACAATCATGGATCTAACAGGTTTGGTCGTACAGTGTGTGGTGTTCAGCCACACGGTAAGGACAACAACACCACAGACGAACAGATTTCACACATGAACATTCACAGCTCAGACAGGAAATCTCGCAAAATCTCTCGAGATTAAACGTGACTTCGGAGTAAACAAACGGAGGTACTTTGTGGACTATTTACAACAGAGGGAAAAACAATACAAAAAGAAAAAGAAAAGGCGTTCTTTAAAGGAGTGGAGACAGCGCGACCACCGGACTTTCTGGTAAGTCAGAACAGCTGTTTTGATTTTATTTTCTGCTCTGTACGTCTGTCACCTCTTTTTCTGATTGGCCGCACGTCACATTCAGCAGGCTGCGTGCTCGTTTTGGTAGGAGGACACAACACACACAGCGATATCGGACCAAAAAAATCCAACATGTTGAATATCCCCGATTTGCGATCGGAGCGCTCCTGACGCCCTTCCGAGCAGATCAGAGCGCTCTGAACACACCACACATGGCAGGAATATCTGATAAGATTATCTTTGACGTCATCACGATTGTCGGGGCGTCCTTAAGATTGTCGGAAGGGGAAGATCGGGTCCGATATTGGCCTAATTTTCCTGCCGTGTGAACCCGGCATTAGCTATTATCACTAATTTGTCCAAAAATATTAATCTTGTCAACGTTCCACTTTTGCAGCGTTCATCCTCGACCCTAAATACATGAGCATACCAAACGGCAAATGTCAGCTCTCCCCAGTTTCTCCGTGATCAAAGCCATACACACCCATAAAAGCACACATGCGCACATGCACACAGAGGCCACTTGGCTATTATAATATAGATGTTGATGATAGGATTTTGAAACTGATGTTTAGGTGGATCACTCATTTTGATTTCTGTTCTGCTCTCTGTCAGATATCCTGCTTTCAGGGCATCCTGGTGACACCAAATACAGGGAGGAGGACATGCATTCAAACTGGATCGAAGAGGGTTAAGTGGATCATTCATTCAACTGGGTGTGATCATGTGACTTCAAATTGCAGCTGTTACAGCGTTACAGTTTATTTGCCTTGGAGGATTTCTGGTTGGATAGTTGACCACAATGAAGGACACATATCTAGTGATCTGTTGATATACACTACTAGTATAGCATGAATGGGATATATGCTATGTTAGCTTTAAATGCTGTGAAATAAGTGAACATGACTCCATAGATCTAAGTAGGGCATGGTAATAAGCATCAGCAATGAAACAATGAGTGGACTAGAATAGATGTGGGATGAACTCATGCTATATCATGTCTGAATGGGACTGTAATTGCACAGAGATGTGTGCAGTATAGACTGCAGTGAGAACTTGCTTTGCAGTATACGGGACCATTTTGTGAGAAGGTTGAAATCACTGACTTAGGGCTGCAGTGTATTTTATTGGGATGCTAACCTTCACCTGCTGGTTGTTTTTTCATGATCCCATCATTGTGAATACTGGACTAAGTGTGGTTGATTATCTGTAACATTTGTGACATTGCATTCTTATGCTTTTTGTTCTGTCTTGTTAGAATGGCCATACCAGATGGTCACCCCACTTAGTCTGGTCTGCTGGAGGTTTCTTCCTGTAAGCAGAAAATTGCAGAGGACGTTTTTGCCTACCACTATCACCATTGTGTTTGCTCGAGGGGTGAGTAAGGTCTAGAAACCGCTTATATATAGTGCTTTGAGATGACTTGTTAGCGCTTCCATCACATGATTTCATAGATGTAAATAAAACTCATACATGAATCTAAAATCTTTGCTGCTGGCACGGTGATTGTCTTCTAAGTGCCTCTTTAAGTACCTCCATACTACATACACAGGATCTATTTGCACCTAATCTGAGGTAATTTCAACAGATGGCTT
This sequence comes from Thalassophryne amazonica, assembly GCF_902500255.1. Taxonomy (NCBI): domain Eukaryota; kingdom Metazoa; phylum Chordata; class Actinopteri; order Batrachoidiformes; family Batrachoididae; genus Thalassophryne; species Thalassophryne amazonica. The sequence continues at coordinate 56,129,320 of NC_047109.1, read as the reverse complement.
TACAGTAGGTAACAAGCGCTGGAATCTTTACCAACCTATGAACACACACTCATTAAAAATGAGTGACATGATGCATTTGGACTGGATGAAAAATCACTGAGTTGATGGCTTTGTGGCTGCTCCCGAGTCACCACAGCAGATCCAACACAGATCTTCAACGGGATTTAGCATGTTTTAGCACTGGATGCTCTTCCTGAAGTAACTCCAGTTTTACCTGCACTGAAAAAAGAACCAACTTAAAAAGTTGTTTCAGTTGGTAACATCTAAATGAATTAAGTTGTTTGAACGTAAGTTAATAAGCTAGATCAACTCTAACTTACGTTCGAACAACTTTATTTAGATGTTACCAATTCATACAATTTGGTTCAACTATTCACTTTTTTTTTCTGTGTGGAGAAATCTCAGAGTAGGTCCTGGTTAGTACTTGGATGGGAGATCTCTTCAGAAGACCAGGTGTTGTGTTTGTGGAGAAACAAACACAGCAGATTGGCTGCAGAAAAATCACTGAGTAACTCTGCCAATAATTATTTATTCCCATGTTAAATTAATCCTGTCTAAATGGGGCTTTAGAGAGGACAATAAAAATCCTTACAGTCGTGTGAGATTTTATATGTTTGTACTTTTTCTTCTTTCTCAGCCTCTAGGTTTGACTCCAGCTGAAATCATCCTTGATAATCTGAAAAAATAGTGTTGACTTTTCATTTTCCTTTTTAAGAGGGTGGTTCTTTAATGTCACCTCTACAGGGCATTTGAATTCCATATTGAGTCATAAGAGATATTGTCAAAGGTTAAGATTCAGGTCAGTACGATCAGCTTTACGAGAGGTCAGTAACTGTGGAGTGAATCTTGACTGTTCCAGATGTACCAGCACGCTCAAAGGAAGAGGAGCCTCACAGGCTCTGCTCCGACTTCCACAAAACGTGATCTATTGTTCATGTGTCAGTGGCGCCATGATATATTCTATCCTAAGCTCATGGACAAAACGTACACCGGCAATTATACAAGCAGGGCCATTTGCCCTGCAACAACACCGGGGCAGTGACTGTGGACACCAGGCAGCTTGACCTTTGGTCTCACGCTTCTTTGTTTAAACTGACCCCTGTTTCTTTTACCCCCTCTAAACCTTAAATCTCTGTCTTTTCACACACCCCTTTCCTGATGCTCTCACACACTCTTTACACACATACAAAAAAAAGGGCCCCCGCCAGTTTATTTTATTAGCACTTTGAAACCCAGATCTTTTATAAGGGAATGAAGCGAAAAATATAATAGAAAGGCCCTTTAATTAGGAGAGATATTAGGACAAAGCAATAGGTCAACTTAGTGTATATGGGCTTTAATATTCATAGACTTTATGTTGTTGTCTTTGCATCTCACTCTTACATGCACAAAATTGTAGCTGTGGGAAAAAATTTCAAAAGTAAGGAAATAAGGCACCTTAAATAACAAACAAACACACAAAAACATTAGTTTCTCATCCCCACCTGCATACTGAAATCAGCCCGCATCTATTTTTTTTTCTAATATTTATTTTGGCAAATTTCATTGACGGCAGTACAGCTGGTGCAAGAACTGGCACATCCGTTAGGTGGTGAGTGTGCGAAGACGGTCATTGACAACCACGCAGTCAGTTGCTGCGTGTCACTCACACACAGTACATGTGTTTATCACACTACTAGTGTGCAGTACACTGACTGTATTCAACATGGAAACAAGATTTATTTGAAAAATTTCTGAGATTTTCAGTTCCTCACTTGGTATGCAGGTGCTGTATGTGTCATTTTTCAGGTTTGAAATGACGTTGTAAGCACCTGTTTCTATCCATCCATCCATCCATCCATTTTCTTCCGCTTTATCCGGAGTCGGGTCGCAGGGGCAGCAGCTCAAGCAAAGCCGCCCAGACTCTGGCTGTTGGGACGTGGAATGTCATACCTGTTTCTAATAAAAATAAAAATAAAAAAAACCACCCACCCTTACCACTTTTTTCTGATGTCAAGGATGATAAACTAATGTTTTAATGGGGTCTAAGTCAATTTCATTTATATAACAACTTTCACAAGCAAAGCTCAAAAGGTGCTGTGCAGCAGAAAGAAGCTTTCGAAACCCACCTATTTTACCCAGACCTTCAGATATTTCAATCTGCTCCAAACCAAAATATCACATGTGCTGGTGTCGCAGAACGAGTGCCCCCCCCAAAAAATCAGTCCGCCCTGCCTTCACTGCACATGCATCATTTCTGTGCGTCAGCAGCAATTCACCGATTATCACCTTGTGTCTGCTTAAAACTGCACTCCAGTCATCATCTGTCTCAGCAACAGATATCTGAAGCTTTTGTACAACAATCATTTCCACATAAATTCAGCGTTGTTTCATAATAAAAGACGGGGGAAGCGATCAGAGTGCCGCAGATAGACGAGCTGCTGCTGCATTCACTGCGCCTCGGTCATTTCAGAGGGTCAGTAGGGACTCACCAATTATCGCCTTGTTTCTGCTTAAAACTGACTTTAGAATGATTTAAGAGGTTTTACTTTGTCATCTGACGGTTAATAATCACATTATTCCTTTTGATCGCTTTAGGTGTAGAGAGTCAGACTCAGACGAGCTGCTGTGGTCCTAAATAACGCATGCGCAGTGAAGGCAGGGCAGACCAATTTTTAGGGGGGGTTACCGTTCGGCCTGTGACACCGGGTGTCTTAGACCACGATCAGGACCAAAATCTGGTACCAGCCAAAAGAGATGGTCTCAGCCAGGATCAAATTTACTCATGGTTTGGTTCATTTGCAGTGTAAAAACACTATTTTGGATGGTTCAGACTTTTGCACCAATTATGGGAATTTCAGACAAACTATCACCCATTAAGTAATAGGTCTGGTCTGGTCAGGTCTAGGAGTATGCGTTGGTGGTGCACATTCTCACATCCAACCCACTATGAAGTGAACTTTGTTCCAAAATGGCAGGCAGTCAACCAATCCATCTCCACCTGTCATCCTCTTGGGCTTTCCCAGTAAATGTGGTCTTACACACTGACCCACCTGTGGGCTGCATCATGCTGAGAGAACCACACCATATGGCCAAAATGTCGTAACTGATGTTCCCTTACAATGAAAGTGATATTCCTCATCTGAGACCCCCTAATGTTGGTTTGACACAGTCATTCCAGCGGTCTCTTCATCCTTTCTTACGGCATACCTCACCACTGTCACACTGTGCTCATATATATCCTCCACTACCCTCACATACTTCTCTGCCATTCTCAACTTCCTCATGCGGTACCACAACTCACAATTATAAGCTTTATCTAAATCCACCGACACACCAAGCAACTCCTTCTGGCTTTCATGATACATCTCCATCAGGACTCTCAAAGCAAAAATTCCATCTGTTGTGTTCCTTCTTGGCATGAAGCCATACTGCTGTTTGCAGATCTTTACCTCATTTTTTATCTACATCATCCAGCTTTATCTTTTCCATTTTCATCATCTCCTCAGAGTACTCCCTCCACCTTCTCATCACACTCTCCTTGCTTGTCAGCACATTTACATCTGCATCCTTTATCACACACACACACACACACACACACACACACACACACACACACACACACACACACACACACACACACACACACACACACACACACACACACACACACTCCAGTTATTGGTCCCTCTAATTGGTCAATAAGTACAAGTCCCGTTCTCCTTCCTTAGTGTTCTCATTTTTACATACACATCCATGCATCTTTTCCTTTGCTTTTCCTCACCTCTTTTCACTTACATTCTTGTCTATTTTCTTCATCTCTCTGACTATCTCAATTCTTTTTTATTGCCAAGTTCTTTCTCCATATACCTTAATGGACTTCTTTATTCCACCACCAAGTCCCTGTGCTCCTGCCTCTCTGGCTCTATGTGTCACTATTCTCCAATAGATACTCAGACATCCTGCAGCTCTTCACCTCCTTCCAGCGTTTGTCTCACCTTCTCTCTGAACATCACATTTCAACTTTCACCATTTGATCCTTGATTTGGCCCTTACACTCTTCCTGTTTTTCACCCCCAAAGTCATCCAACAAACCTGTTGAATTATAGTTTCCTCTACCACCACCTGCAGTCTCCAATTTCTTTCAGGTTGCATGTCCTGCATAGGACATAGTCCACTTGTGTGCACCTTCCTCCACTGTTATACATTACCCTATTTATTATACGTTACCCTAACGCTGTCTTGAGATGGCTTTTTCATATTCTTGTTATTCCCTGATACAGGGGAGGTACCCTCTAATTGTTATTGAAAATGAATACATTTATTCATATTATCTGATTGTTAAGAGAATATTAATAGTCACCTTTGGCAAGTATTAGTATTCTCTTAACAGTCATACTTGCTTATACCATGCACAATAGAAAAAAAAATCCTTTGTACTTCAGAAAAAAAAAAATTATATTGTATCCAAATTGTTCTTCAAAGTAAGATTTTACCATATTTTGGAGAAACTTTGTCTGGACCTTTTTGTTTTTGTACTAATAAATTACTTTTTAAAGGGAAAAAAGTAAGGCTATGCCAGTTGGATCAGTATTTACCAGGATATTTGTTCTGTTTTTTTTTTTTTTGTTTTTTTTAGGGAATATGTATTTAAAAAATAGTGGGCTGCATTAAACTGACAAAAATGGAGCAATCACACACAGTGCAAAAAATATCAGTGAGAAAAATATGTAGGTAATGGGTAAATAAAAAATTGTAAAGTTGGTTGGGGTAGGGGGGCATGTCCCTCATTCCTGCTTGTTCCTACACCCCTGCTCAATCGTACGCGAGTCAGGGTAACATGACATTTTCTTGCTTTGGTGTGTTAGTTACAGGATGCCTTTGTGTGATGTAAGGGATTCAGAATGTTTTCTCTTAGAAATGTACTCTGGCCCCGGTTTCATAAAGCAGTCTAATCTTGTTTAGTCAACTAAACTCACTTAGTTGACTAATTTTTTGATGTTAGTCTTGCACAAGCTCTAGATCCTGATTCATGTGTTTTAGCGTGGTACAGAGGAGGCTAATCTTATTTTAGTCAACAAAACTGTGTCCTACCTCAAAAAACAGGGGCTATCATGAACCACCACTTGATGGAACACCCCTACGAGCACCCCTATGTCCCTTGTATTCCTCCAAAAGTAGACCTTCCTCCACTTTTGTCCATGGTTTCAGCAGACAATGACTGCCATGATGTGTTTGTGACAGTTCTCACATTAGCCACCGGGCCTCGCTGTTACGTGGAGCAGCAATGTGCACAAAAAGGCTTGACGGAAGTGTAGAAGAAGAACTGCTATGATAAGAGCTAAGCACATTCTGCATTTCATATGTGTCCTTAAATGTCAATAAAGCCAGTTAATGAAACAAAGGCTGGATAGTTCATGACAACGACCAACCTGGAAATAAACAAAACTCTTGTGCATTTGAGACGTTTCTTGGCAACGGCGCCCGTGAGACTGTTATGCCCATGAAAATTGTCGACTAACGTAAGATGGCTATTGTACAAGGTTAGCCAGTGATGTGAAATGGTGATTAGACGGTTAATGTTGGGCGACGAACCGTAATCGACTAAGTAAGTTTAATAGACTAAAAGATGAACCTTCTTTAGTTGTATACAAACAGAAACAGTGTCTGTTGTATGATGTGTCTCTCAGTCCAGCTGTGTGTCTGTGAATACGTTTGTTCGGTACCAGGTGTGTGTTTGAGCTCAGCCGTATGACCTTTACTCAGTCACACCCCGACGTACGAATCCCTTCTGTCCCCTCTTCCCACGTTCCCTCTTCTCCACTTCCCCTTCCCCTCTTCCTCTCCTCCCTTTCTGGCTGTTTACCAAACACACCAGCGGCCTCCTCCTCCATTCTGCCTCAACCTCTCTCCTGCCCCCCCCCCCCCCCCCCCCCAAATCACTCGTTCCTGCACATGCATGTCTTTGTTTGTGCTCATCTGAGTAGAAAATGTCTCCCAAATAGTGATAAGGCTGCTGTGGACAGGAGGCCTTCACGCCTTCTCCTCGGGTAGAGACAGCTGCGGGGGAGGACGAAAAAGAGGACGGGAATCCCCGTAGCTCAGAACATCTGACTTATCATCAGTGTTTGAATCGTATGGCACAAAAGCATATGTAGCTTTCTATGAGGTTTTGCTGTACAAATATTCTCAGGGATGTCCAAACTAAACTCGATTCGAATGTAGCCCTACGCAGATGGAAAAGTCTAAAAATTCCTTTCGATTCAGATTAAAATATAAAAGGATTGGATTGTCAGAGTAATGGATTTCCCAGAATGCAATGGGTGAATCATCCACAGTAATGAGAGGCAATATTTTGCACAGTGTGATTAAATCTTTATTTTTAGACCAGTTCTAAAGCACTGTACAGACGGGACAGATCGAAGAGACACAGATGTGACGGGTGTGTGAGTGAGTGAGTGAGTGAGTGAGTGAGTGAGTGAGTGAGTGAGTGAGTGAGTGAGAGAGCTGTTGGGTGAGATGTGGGTTTTATAAGTGGCTTGCTCCAGGATGACCAAGTAGGTCAAGAGAATCAAGGGGGGAGTGAAGGGGCTCACAAAGCTGTGAGGAGAAGGTCAAGCGTGAAATCTCTCCCTTCTTGCCACTGTGACCCCCCCAGGGAAGAGCTCAGGAACGTGTATGTGTGTGTATGTGTGTTGTGGTAAATGAAGTGAAAGTACAGTCACAGTGTGCTGCAGTCGCATCAGACTTGTACAGTATTTGAACTTTGATCACTGTCAGGAAGCTTTAGAAGGATAAATTGTACCTGTTAGGTCTGACACCTTCATAACCCCACGAAGAATTCATGCAACATAATGTAGGTGTGACATATATTTTTTATTTATTTATTTTTCAATATGTCATTGATGCCTTCTTCACACATCCAAGCACTGAAACTTGACTTGTAACTGTCTGCACCTGGCAACTTCAGCCTTGACAAGCAGCTTCACCTTAGGCTCGGTGATAAAATTGTCCTTGTCCTTGTTTTTTAGACAAAGTAGAAATGTGCCGAAATGGGATGAATTGGCCTGATACTCAGTTGGTATTTGGTTAGGTCACTTATGTGGAATTTGAGTGTCATCAGTGATAAGAGTAGAGTAAGAGTGAGTAATAATAGAAACTAAATTATAATGAGCTTAACATTACTTACAATAATACTTGTGGGCATGAACACATTAAGTGCGACAGCAATCTTGCATTTAACCTCAATGACCTTGACCACCACCCAAATGATTGACCTCTCTGATCTTGGCATGCAGGTCTTAAATTAATCTAAATGTGTGGTCACATTTTGTTCAGCTTGGGAGGAATATCAAATTTCTTCATCTGGACCTTTGCAAAAATGAATTCCTTTACTTTTACTTTTATTTTAATTTTACAATTTTGGGATTAGCCATCATTGACATACCAAATTTGGTAGAAATCAGGAAAAGGACCTGGGAGTATTCGGGCAAAAAACAAAACAATTTGGCAGAGTTAGCCTTGCTGGATATTTCCGGCACTCAACGCAACACATGTGCCAAGTTAATGGAGTATTCAGTGCATCCAGAAAGTATTCACAGCACTTCACATATTCCACATTTTGTTATGTTACAACGTTCAAAATGGAGTAAATTCATTCCCCCCCCCAAAAAAATTCTACTCACAACACCCCATAATGACAACATGAAAAAAGTCTGAAATTTTTGCAGATTTATTGATATTTTAGTCCATGATATCATCTTGAGAAATCCTTGAAAGCCAGTTTCATCTGCAGGGATGACCCGTATGCTCATCCTCTGTGAGGACTGTGAATTATACACACACCAATAAAATTAAATACTGTATTTACTTTATCAGTTTATATCAGCCAGTACCACAAAATTGGTTTATTTCAATGTGAAACAAAAATTGTAGCAATTTGTTACAATTTATTTAAACAATCAGGTTTTATAGATCCAGTTGACATAAATAGATTAAGTGAATATAACATTTCATCACTTAGAGTGTAATGACAGTCAGGGCTGTTTACCTTTTTTTTAATTTACTGAAAGCATTAACTTTAGCTAGCTGTAAAGAATGTAGGCAAAAGTTGGAAACTTTCAAACATAAGAAGGCACTTGGCATGATCTAAATGACAATTTGTGAAATTAAGAAAGAAATGTGTGTAACAAGTTAGATATGTATACCTTATCACAAGTCTGTGATCGGACTCGGGCTGACACAGATACGAGGGTAATAAGATATTTATCACATATTACAACAAAAATAAAGAACAATAATCATACACATGAATCATGTAGAACAAATAACGCAGGTAAATCACGTAAAAATGTAAATTATGGAATGTTCTTATGTCTCTCTATGAAGTCACAAGTGTCCTCTTCACTGATGTCTCACAACTTGAGACTCAATTTGAAGAATTCTTTCTGCTAGGGAGGCTAAAGCTCTCTCACTCTTGATTGAATGAAATGATCTGGAGCCTATATCAGGATCCTGCACTTGTCACCAGGGTAACACAAAATGGGGGTGTGTCATTGGTGGGGCAGAGAAATGGGGGCTCCTGAATGGATGAAAAGTGGGGCGATACAAAGCCTGGTATTTTCAATGTATTTTTTTTTTGTATCACACTGTTTATTTGTATCGCCCTGATTTTATTGCCACAGTTTCTAGGACAGCAAAATTGATAGGAAAAGTGATTTATCAGCCCTATTTTTTCTTGTATTTCATGAGGGCTGGTTTACGAGTATAGGGCATATTTTTCTTGTAATATGTGATAAATACTTATATTAACCTACTACAATATTGTTTAGCTTGTACAACGTGCTAGAACGTAGACTTAAATGAGCCATTGTGATGATGGGAGTGACGCAGGCAGGCAAGAGGTTCAAGAAGGGTTAATAAATTGTATATGGTTCATATTAGGGATGTCTGAAATTGTATTTCAAGTTGATTTTGGGTATGAATATGGGAAATATATTGTAATATTTACAATAATAGGTAAACATGGTATATGGATGCTCTGACCCCTCCCCCCCCAAACCTGTGATGTGTAATGGTGACAATTTTGATGTCAGCATGAATCAAAGTGATTTTTTGTGATTCAAAGTGACATCTCTGTGAGAGTGAGTTTTGAGATCAGTCAGGTGCTTTGGCTTCTTCTCACTTCCAATGACATGCAGGTTTGGTGAACTGGACACTTTAAACTGGCTGTAGGTGTGAATGAGAGTGTGAATGAATTTGTCTGTCTATATGTGTTGGCTCTGCAATAGAGGGTGTCCCAGGTGAACCCTGCTGCTCTCCCATTGGCAGCCCCCCGTGACCCTGAATTGGAATAAGCGGGTATAGAGCATGTCTTATGAGTCAAGCACTCAGAGGCTTGATTGTTAACAATGTTTTAATATGACTAAGGTTGTAAAGAAATGAACTTGTCCTTCAACCTTTGCCCTAATAACCCTCACAACAATCAAAAAAGTAGAACAGCATTAATCCTATTTCCAAGCACATCACTATCTGACATGCAGAGTAGTTGGGCCTCACTTCTCCACAGGAGTCCTGCACACAAGCAGACACTCCAAAGCTGTAAGTACATGCCACAGTCAAAGGGGAGCCCAGAAACACACAAGGACACCAAAGCCCTGAGAGTAGGAAGGAATAGAACACAAGCCCAGATGCAGGCCACAGGCCTAGTAGACCCAAGACCCAGACACAGATAGTAAATATAGAGAACATTAGAAAAATCAATAAATTATGCTGTTAGTGGAGTAGTGAGCTATCTTCCATGTATGTTTGATCTGGATAAAGAGCTACTTCCAGTAATTTATCTTTAACTGATTTCATTTCATTTTGCACATATGGTCATTAGCATGTGTAAAATCCTCATTTAAATACCTTTGTCTAAGTCACACTATAACTATAACTACTGCATTTACGCTTCGTAAATCACTCACAAACCTGTCTCCACCCCAATGCACAAGCATTTGGATTTCCTACACAATTTAGCACTTGTTACCTGGAATCTTGATGGTTCTTGGTCCAGTGAGACATCGGCATCACTTTGACCAGCTAACGCTTACCATAGGCTTGTGTGTCATATATCACACTGACAAGTGAGGAACCTTGGGGTAATTTTTGATCCTACGTTGTCCTTTGACCTCCACATTACAGATATTATGAGGACTGCTTTCTTCCACCTGCGAAATATAGCGAAGATTCATCCCATCTTGTCTATGGCTGATGCTGAGACCCTGATTCATGTGTTTATCTCTTCTGGATTGGACTAATGCAATGTTCTATTTTCTGGTTTACCGTAGTGCAGCATTAAGGGTCTCCAACTGGTTCAAAATGCTGCTGCCAGACTTTGGACACGAAGCAGAAAGTTTGACCACATTACACCCATTTTGGCATCTCTTCACTGGCTTCCTGTCCTGTGAGATTTTAAGGTTCTGCGTGAATAAGAAGTCTGCGGGCCACAGAGCTTTCTCTTATCATGCTCTTGTTCTATGGAATGATCTCCCTGCATCAATAAAACAGTCAGATTCAGTAGAGACTTTCAAGTTCAGACTTAAGACGCAGTTATTTTCCCCTTCGTGTGGCTAGCATACTGGCATAGTATGTTACTATGCTTTTTACTTTTTTAAATTCATTTTTTCAGGAAATGGAGAGGGCCGCGGCCTCAACTTTATCTAAATTCTGGGTCTTTTAGGCTAGTGGGCAGCGATCACCTTAGTATTTCTTCTGTTTTTCTTGTTGCTTAATGCTGACAAATTATATTTGTTGTTTTTCTGATGCCTGATTCTGTTTTTTCTCTCTTTTTGAGGTGCGGCTCCATCCAGCGATGGGTATGATGTCTGTTTCTGTAACCCTCCTCTCCTGTGCACCGACAACATTTCCTGTATATTTGTTTTGTGAATTGTTTTTGTGAATTGTGTCAGTCGCATGGCCCAAACAGAGGGTCACCCCTTTGAGTCTGGTCTGCTTGAGGTTTTTTCCTTAAATCAACAAGGGGGTTTTTCTGTGTGCTTGCTCTGGGGATTGGTAAGGTTAGACTTTGCTTGTGTGAATCACCTTAATCCCATAAGTTTTGTATTGTATCAGCGTTTCTGCCACACGAAACTGGTGTTTTCGGAGTTTTACTTTACTTTTTGAAAACGGGTCCTAGCATGAATAAATCTCAAAATGCCGCCTTTTTGTTTACGTGTGTACAACCAATATGCAAAATTTGTGAAACAATGATATCTTCTTCTTCTTATGTGTTGTATGCAGCGTGCAAGCTTTATGCACATGCTCCACGTCTTCATCTCTGTTTTTTGTGGGAGCGTTACAGCGCCACATACAGGCCTGGCATATACACTACAGCATTTTCAGTCATTTTTAGTGGTTTTGTGTGTACACAGATATTTTTGAAATAGTGCCATGTTTACGGAACAGTTTTTGAAAATGACAAAGAAAATGAACCTATAGGGAAATTTCTGTTTCCATGCAGAAAAGACAAAAATGAGTGATTTCTGTTTCTTCTGCCTCACACTCCCCATGCCCCCACTCCATGGCTTCCCTGTCACGGCTGCACGGTAGCTGCTTTTCTCGCCTCCGCTCCACCTCAGCGCCCCAATATCCACACGCCTACTGCCACTCACTTTTTTGTTCAAGTCTGTTCTTTCTGTAAAGACTTAAACTAACTGCCCTTTGAACTCTGGGGTGGTTTTGCAAGGAATCAAATTCCTCAAAGAGAGGGGAACCTGAACACAGATGACAGAGTGTGTAGGCACCCAGAGCTGCCAGCAACCATGCTGCCTATGCTGGTGGTGTGGACCAGGTTAGATGCTCCATTTAACAATGGAAATAATAATTCAGTACTAAACAAGTACTAAGAATACGTCGTTTTTTTCTCAATCAAGCTCACTCTGCAAAAAATTAACGAGAGAAAAGTTAATTTTTTTCCCGCTGACTCACGTTAACTGAACTGCTAAACCATTAATTGCTCAACATGACTTTGCTGACAGGGACACATCATCATGACACACACACACACACACACACACACACACACACACACACACACACACACACACACACACACACACACACACACACACACACACACACACACACACACACACACACACACTTGTTTTTGTCACGCTATGGGAAGACCTGAAAGAAACCTACATTGTGGGAGCCACCCTTTCCAGACCTCCCACAACTCTGAAAAAAATCTGGTATGATCAGATACACTTCAGGACTATGAAAATCACTTCAAATTAACAATACTCTTAACTTGGGTTCAGACCTGACTGGGACCCACCATGTGGGGACTTATCAGGTATTACAATTCAGCTGGGGACCCTCAACGCACATCTAAGGTTTTGGTATTCTTCTGAGGAACATTTAACACACCTAAGGTTTTGGTATTCTTCTGAGGAACATTTAACACACCTAAGGTTTTGGTATTCTTCTGAGGAACATTTAACACACCTAAGGTTTTGGTATTCTTCTGAGGAACATTTAACACACCTAAGGTTTTGGTATTCTTCTGAGGAACATTTAACACACTTAAGGTTTTGATATTCTTCTGAGGAACATTTAACACACATCTTAGGTTAAGGTGTTCTTCTGAGGAACAGAAGGGGTGTTGGGAAAGTGTCGTGACACGGACCCACAACAGGGGACGTAAATGAACAGACAATGAAAGAGTCAAATATGAACACTTTTTACTGTTGTGAATGAGCACAACCAAGTACAGCAGATTACAGAATGTCAGATAATATTCAATCAACAAAGGGGACGTGTGGGCAGGCTCGAGGATAGAAGACGTCTGTCCTGAGAAGAACTGGAACCACACGATTTCCTCCGCCACCGAACCAGGAGAATACTGGAGCCGCCAAGTCCCGAATCCCCAGGTGGCCACCGTCTCCGAGCGTCGGATCTGGTACTGCTGGCGAGGAGCAGAAACAATCAGAGGTGGGTGTGTGTACACCCAGTAACAACGCTGGTGGAGATCCCACCTCCACCTCCTATCCAGAAAACAGGTACGTGCAGCAGTTGAGAGTACTTATCACAGAATAGCGTGGGGAGCGAAGACGTCAGCTCTCCACGTCTCTCAAACTCAGCCTCCGGCTGCGAGCACTCACGGAACTGACTGCAAACACTGTGTAACAAACACTTGTCAGAAAAGACAAAAGCAACGGCTGAGAGTTTTACCTTTACTGGTAGATGATATCTCGGCAACAAGTTGGAGATGACGTCCGGTATTTATGGTGTGGACTGATGAAGTGTAGATGGGTGACAGCTGTCCTGAGATAATGAGTGACAGCTGTCACCCCGGCTGTGTCCTTGGCGGCAGCGCCCTCTGGTGCCTGAAGCCCGCACTTCAGGCAGGGTGCCCTCTGGTGGTGGGCCAGCAGTACCTCCTGGCGGCCCACACAACAGGACCCCCCCCTCAACGGGCGCCTCCTGGCGCCCGACCAGGTTTGTCCGGGTGGCGGCAGTAGAAATCGGCCAGAAGGGCCGGGTCCAGGATGAAGCTCCTTTTTACCCAGGAGCGTTCTTCGGATCCATACCCCTCCCAGTCCACCAGATACTGGAACCCCCGGCCCATCCGGCGGACATCCAGGAGCCGGCGCACGGTCCAAGCCGGCTCCCCGTCAATGATGCGGGCAGGAGGCGGCGCCGGACCGGGAGCACAGAGGGGTGAGGTGTGGTATGGTTTCAGTCTGGAGACGTGGAAAACGGGGTGGATCCGCAGCGAAGCAGGGAGTTGGAGCTTCGCTGCGGCAGGACTGAGGATCTTGAGGATCTTGAATGGTCCTATGTATCGGTCCTTTAACTTGGGTGAGTCCACTTGGAGGGGGATGTCCTTTGTGGATAGCCACACCTCCTGCCCAGGCTGGTATGCAGGGGCCGGGGTCCGCCGGCGGTCTGCATGGGCCTTAGCCTTCGTCCGGGCCTTCAACAAGGCAGAACGGGCGGTGCGCCACACCCGACGGCACCTCCGCAGGTGGGCCTGGACCGAGGGCACACCGACCTCCCCCTCTACTACGGGAAACAATGGGGGCTGGTACCCCAGACATACCTCAAACGGGGAGAGGCCGGTCGCAGAAGACACCTGGCTGTTATGGGCATACTCGATCCAGGCCAGATGGTTACTCCAGGCCATCGGATGCGCGGATGTCACACAGCGAAGGGTCTGTTCCAGCTCTTGGTTGGCCCGTTCTACCTGTCCGTTCATCTGTGGGTGGTACCCGGACGAGAGGCTCACGGTGGCCCCCAGTTCTCTGCAGAAACTCCTCCAGACTTGAGAAGAAAACTGGGGACCACAATCTGAGACAATGTCTGTTGGTATCCCATGCAGACGGACGACGTGGTGGACCAGGAGGTCAGTGGTCTCCTGGGCTGTAGGGAGCTTCGGGAGGGCCATGAAGTGGGCCGCCTTGGAGAACCGGTCCACTATCGTGAGGATGGTGGTGTTGCCCTGGGACGGCGGGAGGCCCGTGACGAAATCCAGGCCGATGTGGGACCAGGGGCGATGAGGCACAGGCAGTGGCTGGAGAAGCCCTTGGGTCTTCTTATGGTCAGCCTTGCCTCTGGCACAGGTGCTGCAGGCCTGGATATACTCCCGGACGTCGGCCTCCATAGACGCCCACCAGAAGCGTTGCCGGACCACTGCCACGGTCCTTCGCACCCCTGGATGGCAGGAGAGCTTGGACCCGTGACAGAAGTCCAAAACCGCAGCTCTGGCTTCTGGTGGGACGTAGAGTCTGTTCCTCGGCCCGGTTCCGGGTTCCAGGCTCCGTTCCAGGGCCTCTCCCGGACGGTCTTCTCCACGTCCCAGGTGAGGGTTGCCACGATAGTGGACTCTGGAATGATGGGCTCCGGTGGATCCGACAGCTCTGTTTTGACTTCATCTTCGTGCACCCGGGACAAGGCATCCGATCTCTGGTTTTTGGTCGCGGGGCGATAGGTGATCCGGAAGTCAAAACGGCCGAAGAACAGTGACCAGTGGGCTTGCCTGGGGTTCAGCCGCTTGGCGGTCCTGATATACTCCAGGTTCCGATGGTCAGTGAAAACCGTGAATGGCACAGATGCTCCCTCCAACAGGTGTCTCCACTCCTCAAGAGCCTCTTTCACCACAAGGAGTTCTTGATTGCCAACGTCATAGTTCCGTTCGGCCGGGAAAAATAGGCACATGGGTGAAGAACCTTATTGGTCTCTCAGCTCTGGGAAAGCACGGCTCCTATCCCTGAGTCCGAGGCGTCCACTTCAACCACGAACTGGCGACTAGGGTCGGGCTGCACCAGAACTGGTGCAGTCGAGAACCGTCGTTTCAACTCCTTGAATGCGGCTTCACACCGATCCGACCAGGTGAAGGGGACTTTTGGAGAGGTCAGGGCTGTCAGGGGGCTAACTACCTGACTGTAGCCCTTAATGAACCTCCTGTAGAAATTTGCAAAGCCGAGGAACTGTTGCAGCTTCCTGCGGCTTGTTGGTTGGGGCCAATCTCTCACCGCCGCAACATTGGCCGGATCAGGGGCGACGGAGTTGGAGGAGATGATAAACCCCAGGAAGGACAAAGAGGTGCAGTGGAACTCGCACTTCTCGCCCTTCACAAATAGTCGGTTCTCCAACAACCGCTGCAGGACCTAACGTACATGCTGGACATGAGTCTCAGGGTCCGGAGAAAAGATGAGTATATCGTCCAGATATACGAAGACGAATCGGTGCAGGAAGTCCCGCAAGACGTCATTTACCAAAGCTTGGAATGTCGCGGGGGCGTTAGTGAGGCCGAACGGCATGACTAGGTACTCGAAGTGACCTAATGGGGTGTTAAATGCCATCTTCCACTTGTCTCCCTTCCGGACCCGAACCAGGTGATACGCATTCCTAAGATCCAACTTTGTAAAAATTTTGGCTCCATGCAGGGGGGTGAACACGGAATCTAACAACGGCAACGGGTATCGGTTGCGAACCGTAATCTCATTCAGCCCCCTGTAATCAATGCATGGACGGAGTCCGCCATCTTTCTTGCCCACAAAAACGAAACCTGCGCCCATCGGGGAGGTGGAATTCTGGATCAGCCCAGCAGCTAATGAGTCCCAGATGTAGGTCTCCATTGATTCGCGCTCAGGTCGTGAGAGGTTGTACAGCCTGCTGGACGGGAACTCCACGCCTAGAATCAAATCAATGGCACAATCGTACGGACGGTGCGGGGGAAGGGTGAGTGCCAGATCCTTGCTGAAGACATCAGCAAGATCGTGGTACTCAACCGGTACCGCTGTCAGATTGGGAGGGACTTTGACCTCCTCCTTAGCATGTAAACCGGGAGGAACCAAGGATCCTAAACACACCCGATGGCAGGTTTGCTCCACTGAACCACCACCCCAGAAGGCCAATCAATCCGGGGATTGTGCTTCAACATCCACGGGAAGCCCAAAATCATGCGGGAGGTAGAAGGAGTCACAAAAAACTCGATCTCCTCCCGATGATTTCCAGACACCACCAGAGTTACTGGTTGTGTCTTGTGCGTGATTAAAGGGAGAAGGGTGCCATCTAGTGCCCGCACCTGCAAATGGCGAAGGGAGCGCCACCAGAGGGAGCCCTACCTCCCTAGCCCATCTGCTGTCTAGCAGATTCCCTTCCGACCCCGTGTCCACCAGTGCTGGGGCTTGAAGGGTTAAATCCCCGCTCAGGATTGTAACTGGGAGTCGTGTGGCAATACGTGTGTGTCCCTCGTGAATGTTATGACCCCCCCCTTAGCCCAGTCTCTAAGGGCGAGTGTTGTCGTTTTGGCCGTTTGGGGCAGTTTTTCTGTATGTGCTCTTTTGAGCTGCAGAGAAAACACTCCCCGCAGATCAGCCTCCTCATTCTGTCATCTGTTCTCGTTTTGGCCCTGTGCATTTCCTAGCAACGTCAGCAGGGGGAGCTGTGACCCCACGGAGCGTTGAGGCCGTGGAGTGTGGGGAGGGCGGAACCCGTTTGGAACCGGAAGGGAGAGGGACGGCGCGTGCCCGGCCACGTCCTTCGTCTCGCTCCCAGCGGCGTTCCTCTAACCGGTTGTCTAACCGTATAACGAGATCAATAAGCCCATCTAAATCTCACGGTTCATCCTTAGCTAACAGGTGCTCCTTCAGGACCGACGACAGTCCGTTTACAAAGGCGGCGCGGAGCGCAGCGTTATTCCAGCCGGACCTCGCGGAAGTCGACTGCATAAGCGGCTGCGCTCCGGCGCCCCTGTCTCATTGACAGCAGCACTGTTGAAGCGGTCTCTCCTCTATTAGGGTGATCAAAAACCATTTTGAATTCCCTCACAAACCCAGCATACGTGAGAAGGAGCCGTGAATTTTGCTCCCAAAGCGCCGTAGCCCAAGCGCGTGCCTCGCCACGAAGCAAGTTAATGACATAAGCCACCTTACTGGCGTCAGACGCGTACATTACGAGACATTGTGCAAAGACGAGCGAACACTGCATAAGAAAGTCTGCGCACGTCTCCACACAACCCCCGTACGGCTCTGGGGGGCTTATGTATGCTTCAGGGGAAGGTGGGGAGGGTCGTTGAACGACCAGTGGAACGTTTATATTCTGCACCGGGTCGGCAGGAGGAGGAGCTGCAGCAGCGCCCTGAGCGCGCGCTTCCACCTGAGCGGTGAGAGCCTCCATCCTGCGATTGAGGATGACGTTTTGCTCGGTCACCTGATCCAACCAAGCAGTAAAGGTGGTGAGGATTTGCTGCAACTCACCAATCACGCCTCCTGCAGACGCCTGTGCACCCTGCTCTCCCATTGGCTGTCCAACAGATAGGTGACGCCCCTCGGGATCCATGACGTGGCCGAGATATCCTGTTGGGAAAGTGTCGTGACACGGACCCACAACAGGGGGGGTAAATGAACGCACAATGAAAGAGTCAAATATGAACACTTTTACTGTTGTGAATGAGCACAACCAAGTACAGCAGATTACAGAATGTCAGATAATAGTCAATCAACAAAGGGGACGTGTGGGCAGGCTCGAGGATAGAAGATGTCTGTCCTGAGAAGAACCGGAACCACACGATTTCCTCCGCCACCGAACCAGGAGAATACTGGAGCCGCCAAGTCCCGAATCCCCAGGTGGCCACCGTCTCCGAGCGTCGGCTCTGGTACTGCTGGCGAGGAGCAGAAACAATCAGAGGTGGGTGTGTGTACACCCTGTAACAACGCTGGTGGAGATCCCACCTCCACCTCCTATATAGAAAACAGGTACGTACAGCAGTTGAGAGTACTTATCACAGAATAGCGTGGGGAGCGAAAACGTCAGCTCTCCACGTCTCTTACACTCAGCCTCTGGCTGCGAGCACTCACGGAACTGACTGTAAACACTGTGTAACAAACACTTGTCAGAAAAGACAAAAGCAACGGCTGAGAGTTTTACCTTTACTGGTAGATGATATCTTGGCAACGAGGTGGAGATGACGTCCGGTATTTATGGTGTGGACTGATGAAGTGTAGATGGGTGACAGCTGTCCTGAGATAATGAGTGACAGCTGTCACCCCGGCTGTGTCCTTGGCGGCAGCGCCCTCTGGTGCCTGAAGCCCGTACTTCAGGCAGGGGGCCCTCTGGTGGTGGGCCAGCAGTACCTCCTCTTCTGGCGGCCCACACAACAAGGGGGTCCAGTATATTATAATCCATTAAATGTTGCGGATAAAGCCATTTATTGTCATTCTAACATACAAGCTAATAAGCTGTAATACCAGTTGAATAACTTATGTGTGACATCAGGCTATCATTTTGGTTACTATTAGTTGAATTACACACTTATTGAAAAAAAAATGTCATGAACATTACACTATCAACGTGGTGTTTACGCAGAAAAAAACTTTATCTTAAGCTCACAACAACTTAATCCACAAGGCTGTAGCTACAGTAAGAGAACACTGTCATAATGCTTCATAACACAAACATCAGTACAATCTTTGGTACAGCCCAGATCATGTATAAGAACAACACACCAGACACTGACCACACCACCGGAATACACCGGACACAAGACCAGCCACGTCTCAACCGCCAGCTCATATTACACAACTGTGTCTTTTGAGGTTTCAGGTGGTTGTAGAGCATGTTCCAGGAAAACAACTGGTTGTAGCAGAAACAGCACAGACAAAGAGGTACAAGTTTATCTGCAGTCCGTAATTTTGAATGCACTTGTATAACCACAGAAAACAACAGATCAGAGCAACCTCATACAGGATGAAGAACTGACCAAAGCCATATATTTTATGATCATATCTGTATATGATCATAAAATGGCTGGCCATCTAAACTGACACATACCTTTTTTCCCCCCTGCCATCCCCCCAATACCCCATACCCGTAGAGACGGTCCCTGCTCCCAGACTACCAATAACCAGTAAAAATCTATTTAAGCATAAAAATTCAAAAAGAAAAATAATATAGCACCTTCAACTGCACCACAGACTAAAACAGTTAAATGTGGTTTATTAAACATTAGGTCTCTCGCTTCTAAGCCCCTGTTAGGAAATGATATAATAATTGATCAACATATTGATTTATTCTGCCTTACAGAAACCTGGTTACAGCAGGATGAATATGTTAGTTTAAATGAGTTAACACCCCCGAGTCACACTAACTGTCAGAATGCTTGTAGCATGGGTCGAGGAGGAGGATTATCAGCAATCTTCCACTCCAGCTTATTAATTAATCAAAAACCCAGACAGAGCTTTAATTCATTTGAAAGCTTGACTCTTAGTCTTGTCCATCCAAATTGGAAGTCCCAAAAAACAGTTTTATTTGTTGTTATCTATCGTCCACCTGGTCGTTACTGTGAGTTTCTCTGTGAATTTTCAGACCTTTTGTCTGACTTAGTGCTTAGCTCAGATAAGATAATTATAGTGGGCGATTTTAACATCCACACAGATGCTGAGAATGACAGCCTCAACACTGCATTTCATCTATTATTAGACTCTATTGGCTTTGCTCAAAAAGTAAATGAGTCCACCCACCACTTTAATCATATCTTAGATCTTGTTCTGACTTATGGCATGGAAATAGAAGACTTAACAGTATTCCCTGAAAACTCCCTTCTGTCTGATCATTTCTTAATAACATTTACATTTACTCTGATGGACTACCCAGCAGTGGGGAATAAGTTTCATTACACTAGAAGTCTTTCAGAAAGCGCTGTAACTAGGTTTAAGGATATGATTCCTTCTTTATGTTCTCTAATGCCATATACCAACACAGTGCAGAGTAGCTACCTAAACTCTGTAAGTGAGATAGAGTATCTCGTCAATAGTTTTCATCCTCATTGAAGACAACTTTGGATGCTGTAGCTCCTCTAAAAAAGAGAGCTTTAAATCAGAAGTGCCTGACTCCGTGGTATAACTCACAAACTCGTAGCTTAAAGCAGATAACCCGTAAGTTGGAGAGGAAATGGCGTCTCACTAATTTAGAAGATCTTCACTTAGCCTGGAAAAAGAGTCTGTTGCTCTATAAAAAAGCCCTCCGTAAAGCTAGGACATCTTTCTACTCATCACTAATTGAAGAAAATAAGAACAACCCCAGGTTTCTTTTCAGCACTGTAGCTAGGCTGACAAAGAGTCAGAGCTCTATTGAGCTGAGTATTCCATTAACTTTAACTAGTAATGACTTCATGACTTTCTTTGCTAACAAAATGTTAACTATTAGAGAAAAAATTACTCATAACCATCCCAAAGACGTATCGTTATCTTTGGCTGCTTTCAGTGATGCCGGTATTTGGTTAGACTCTTTCTCTCCGATTGTTCTGTCTGAGTTATTTTCATTAGTTACTTCATCCAAACCATCAACATGTTTATTAGACCCCATTCCTACCAGGCTGCTCAAGGAAGCCCTACCATTATTTAATGCTTCGATCTTAAATATGATCAATCTATCTTTGTTAGTTGGCTATGTACCACAGGCTTTTAAGGTGGCAGTAATTAAACCATTACTTAAAAAGCCATCACTTGACCCAGCTATCTAGCTAATTATAGGCCAATCTCCAACCTTCCTTTTCTCTCAAAAATTCTTGAAAGGGCAGTTGTAAAACAGCTAACTGATCATCTGCAGAGGAATGGTCTATTTGAAGAGTTTCAGTCAGGTTTTAGAATTCATCATAGTACAGAAACAGCATTAGTGAAGGTTACAAATGATCTTCTTATGGCCTCGGACAGTGGACTCATCTCTGTGCTTGTTCTGTTAGACCTCAGTGCTGCTTTTGATACTGTGACCATAAAGTTTATTACAGAGATTAGAGCATGCCATAGGTATTAAAGGCACTGCGCTGCGGTGGTTTGAATCATATTTGTCTAATAGATTACAATTTGTTCATGTAAATGGGAAATCTTCTTCACAGACTAAAGTTAATTATGGAGTTCCACAAGGTTCTGTGCTAGGACCAATTTTATTCACTTTATAAATGCTTCCCTTAGGCAGTATTATTAGACGGTATTGCTTAAATTTTCATTGTTACGCAGATGATACCCAGCTTTATCTATCCATGAAGCCAGAGGACACACACCAATTAGTTAAAGTGTAGGAATGTCTTACAGGCATAAAGAGATGGATGATCTCTAATTTCCTGCTTTTAAATTCAGATAAAACTGAAGTTATTGTACTTGGCCCCACAAATCTTAGAAACATGGTGTCTAACAAGATCCATACTCTGGATGGCATTACCCTGACCTCTAGTAATACTGTGAGAAATCTTGGAGTCATTTTTGATCAGGATATGTCCTTCAATGCGCATATTAAGCAAATATGTAGGACTGCTTTTTTGCATTTGCGCAATATCTCTAAAATTAGAAAGGTCTTGTCTCAGAGTGATGCTGAAAAAACTAATTCATGCATTTATTTCCTCTAGGCTGGACTATTGTAATTCATTATTATCAGGTTGTCCTAAAGGTTCCCTGAAAAGCCTTCAGTTAATTCAAAATGCTGCAGCTAGAGTACTGACGGGGACTAGAAGGAGAGAGCATATCTCACCCATATTGGCTTCTCTTCATTGGCTTCCTGTTAATTCTAGAATAGAATTTAAAATTCTTCTTCTTACTTATAAGGTTTTGAATAATCAGGTCCCATCTCATCTTAGGGACCTCATAGTACCATATCACCCCAATAGAGCACTTCGCTCTCAGACTGCAGGCTTACTTGTAGTTCCTAGGGTTTGTAAGAGTAGAATGGGAGGCAGAGCCTTCAGCTTTCAGGCTCCTCTCCTGTGGAACCAGCTCCCAATTCGGATCAGGGAGACAGACACCCTCTCTACGTTTAAGATTAGGCTTAAAACTTTCCTTTTTGCTAAAGCTTATAGTTAGGGCTGGATCAGGTGACCCTGAACCATCCCTTAGTTATGCTGCTATAGACTTAGACTGCTGGGGGGTTCCCATGATGCACTGAGTGTTTCTTTCTCTTTTTGCTCTGTATGCACCACTCTGCATTTAATCATTAGTGATTGATCTCTGCTCTCTTCCACAGCATGTCTTTTTCCTGATTCTCTCCCCTCAGCCCCAACCAGTCCCAGCAGAAGACTGCCCCTCCCTGAACCTGGTTCTGCTGGAGGTTTCTTCCTGTTAAAAGTGAGTTTTTCCTTCCCACTGACGCCAAGTGCTTGCTCACAGGGGGTCGTTTTGACCTTGGGGGATTTTCCTGTAATTATTGTATGGCTTTTGCCTTACAGTATAAAGCGCCTTGGGGCAACTGTTTGTTGTGATTTGGCGCTATATAAATAAAATTGATTTGATTTGATTCTGGAGCATTTGATGATAAACCCCCCACCCCCCATGGCAAACTCCCAAAAATACAACCCCTGGCAAAAATTATGGAATCACAGGCCTCAGAGGATGTTCATTCAGTTGTTTAATGTAGAAAAAAAAGCAGATCACAGACACGACACTAAACTAAAGTCATTTCAAATGGCAACTCTCTGGCTTTAAGAAACACTAAGAAATCAAGAAAAAAATTGTGGCAATCAGTAACGGTTACTTTTTTAGACCAAGCAGAGGGAAAAAAATATGGACTCACTCAATTCTGAGGAATAAATTAAGGAATCACCCTGTAAATTTTCATTCCCAAAACTAACACCTGCATCAAATCAGATCTGCTCATTAGTGTGCATCTAAAAAGGAGTGATCACACCTTGGAGAGCTGTTGCACCAAGTGGACTGACATGAATCATGGCTCCAACACGAGAGATGTCAACTGAAACAAAGCAGAGGATTATCAAACTCTTAAGAGGGTAAATCATCACACACTGTTGCAAAAGATGTTGGTTGTTCACAGTCAGCTGTGTCTAAATTCTGGACCAAATACAAACAACGTGGGAAGGTTGTTAAAGGCAAACATACTGGTAGACCAAGGAAGACATCAAAGCGTGGGGTGTGGTGTCCTCCTGTTGCATGATCCGGGTGGTCTCTTCCTGTTGCCCGGGGGGGGGGGGGTCTCCACCTGTTGCACGAAGGGGGTGGTCTCCTTGTGTTGCACAATAGCCGTTTCTACCTCCGTTTGCTTGATGGGGGTCTCCACCTAAGTATGGGGCAAAAAAAGAACAACATTAAACTCTCCTTTGTAAGGATGATTTGGTCAGTAAAGCAAAAACTAATGAAAATATGTAAATGTATGCAATAGATAAAGCATACAATTCAGAATCACTTAGTCACTTACAAACATTTTGTCTCCATGGCCAATTGCTATCTCCATAGTTATATGTAATTTCCTCTCCTACGTTTATGTCTTTGTCCGCAACAAGACAGATGTGGTTTTCCCCCAACGACGATCTTTTTCATTTTGCAATTAGGATCGACATGGTTATCATTTACGAGCCTTCCGAAGGACCTATCTTCAGTGGCAGCATCAATGCTTCAAGAGACAAAAAGAATCGCAGTGGCTTAGCCAAGCACATCATTGGTATCAGATCATGCACTGAATATTGCATCATATGCTTACCACCACATCTTGTCATGCCATATAAAGTCGTACATGAAGACAGAGCATTTTGGATTGTATACTCTCCTTCTCCTCTCCGACTCTATGAAGTCAATCAGTTGACCACGGTACTCCACAACAAATTCCCCCTTTGTAAAAGGTGCCATTGCAAACACACCCCTGCCTGTTCACAAAATTAAGAGCTGGTTAAAACATGAATTGCCAACTTTACATTGTTCAGAGTAAAAAGAAATCTAAATTTTCGAATGGCACCAATGATTTGGTGTACAGTTGGTTCTGAAAGTTTGGTCACCCCTGTTCAAAAGCTGTATAAATGTGAATGAACAAAACAATGGAAAGTTGGAAAAATCTCAAAAAGACATCAAATTAAAGCTGAGACAGTCTAGTTTCCCACAAAGCACCACGTGAGACAGTGTGTGTCTGTGACTGTAGAATGACTGACTGAGTGGGGGATGTGATTTATGCCAGTTCCCCACATGGCACGACCTGAGACAGTGTGTGTCTGTGGCTGTAGAATGACTGACTGAGTGGGGTATGTGATTTATGCCAGTTCCCCACACGGCACGACCTGAGACAGTGTGTGTCTGTGGCTGTAGAATGACTGACTGAGTGGGGTATGTGATTTATGCCAGTTCCCCACATGGCACGACCTGAGACAGTGTGTGTCTGTGGCTGTAGAATGACTGACTGAGTGGGGGATGTGATTTATGCCAGTTCCCCACACGGCACGACCTGAGACAGTGTGTGTCTGTGGCTGTAGAATGACTGACTGAGTGGGGGATGTGATTTATGCCAGTTCCCCACACGGCACGACCTGAGACAGTGTGTGTCTGTGGCTGTAGAATGACTGACTGGCGAGTTTTCACTGTGGCTCCAAAATGACAACACTGGCACGGTTTCTTTAAAGACGGGTGGGAGTTACGGGTAGTTCGCTGGGATTCCGCGACCAGCTCTCTGTTACTTTTAACATATATGAGGTAAGGGTTACTTACCGGCTACTTTCATGCCCACCGAGCAGGCGAAGGTAAGATCCGCCATATTACTGCTCTGTGCTTCTTTAGCACAAGCTAAGCAGTGAGCTAGCAATGTGGCATAAAGTTACGGCAGCTAACGACGGCTCCTCCGCAGCCGAGGCACCTCCGTGCCGTTCTCCCACTTTCACACAAACTTTTAAAAATGTAGTAGTTAGCAGTAAGGTGGATAAACGCGGTCCCACGCTGTGTCGGTGACCGTAAGGGGGCAATGGAGGCTAGCCAGCTTAGCCTAGCTAGGTGTGTTTTTGCTCCGCCAAGCAGCACGGCCTCCACTGGATGTCATTTGGCGAGCCCGGGGATTGGGTCGATGGTACGGCTCTAAGAGCCAGGGGCGCCGCCTTTTCACACGCATCATCGACGTGCTTTGCCGAACTAGTCTGGACGTCGGCTAACGTTACGCTTCCCTGTGTTTAGTTTGCGTCTTCATTATTTTACAGGGAAGCAGCGAGAGGCTAAGCAGCTATCACTTGGAGCTAGCTAGCTTAAATAGTAAAAATAAATAAATAAATAAATAAATAAATAAATAAATAAAAATTAATAATAATTAAAAAAATCAATAAAAAAGAAGACCGGAGACGACTCGGCGACCCCCAATCAAATATGGCAGCAAGTAAGAAAACACATGAGGATCTGACACAGGAAAAAAACAAATGAGGACAGCACGGATATAGACAACAACAAACAACCAGCCAAAAATGCCAAACTAATTACAGATCCTGAACTTGAAGACACGGACTTGGATTATGACGAGACTGGACTTAGCCAGGACGAGATAGCCAATGACAGCATGGCAACAGAATCCACTGATGCAGACACTGAGGGAATAAGCAAGGAAGATAAAGGAACATCAACCTCCCTCAATAGGAGAGAACTAAGGAACCGCCATACCCTCGACTGCAAAGCATTTAGTGAAGGCAAAAAGATAGAAGAGAGAAGTACACAAGATGGGAGAAAAAAGGGAGCAAAAAAGACAGGAAAAACACAGACCAGCAGAGAGAAAAAGAGAAAAGAAATGAAACTCAGACTGGGAAAATAGCTTAAGCGACAAAGAACACTGACTCAAACAGCAAGAAGAAATGCTGCTACAGAGAGAAGAAGAGACCCGGAGGAGAGACGCAAAAGTGAGAGAGGAATGCGAAGAACTTCTGGAGAAAAACTCCAGGACAAGCAGAAAAACTGCAGGACAAGGATGACAGGATTAAAAAAAAGGGAAGAAAAAGTGGAAGAAAGAGAAGCAAAAGCAGAAGAGAAAGAAAGAATGCTAATCGAGTGGCAGAAAAAACTGCTGGAAAAGGAAACAAGTAATAAAAAGCAACAGCCAAACCAAACGGAAATAGAGAAATTAAAGGAATTAAAGGAGGACTTGCACAACAAGAGAATGCAACACCAGGAGGACACAGATAAAATTGATAGACTAACAAAAGAAAACATCACCCTCAAAGATAAACAGAGAAAATGAGAGGACCATCCACGAGGTAGAAAAAGATCTAAAAGAGAATATAACCCCTGGCAAAAATTATGGAATCACCGGCCTCGGAGGATGTTCATTCAGTTGTTTAATTTTGTAGAAAAAAAAGCAGATTGTTTAATTTTGTAGAAAAAAAAAAGCCGATCACAGACATGACACAAAACTAAAGTCATTTCAAATGGCAACTTTCTGGCTTTAAGAAACACTATAAGAAATCAGGAATAAAAATTGTGGCAGTCAGTAACGGTTACTTTTTTAGACCAAGCAGAGGGAAAAAATATGGAATCACTCAATTCTGAGGAAAAAATTATGGAATCATGAAAAACAAAAGAATGCTCCAACACATCACTAGTATTTTGTTGCACCACCTCTGGCTTCTATAACAGCTTGCAGTCTCTGAGGCATGGACCTAATGACTGACAAACAGTACTCTTCATCAATCTGGCTCCAACTTTCACTGATTGCTGTTGCCAGATCAGCTTTGCGGGTTGGAGCCTTGTCATGGACCATTTTCTTCAACCTCCACCAAAGATTTTCAACTGGATTAAGATCCGGACTATTTGCAGGCCATGACATTGACCCTATGTGTCTTTTTGCAAGGAATGTTTTCACAGTTTTTGCTCTATGGCAAGATGCATTATCATCTTGAAAAATGATTTCATCATCCCCAAACATCCTTTCAATTGATGGGATAAGAAAAGTGTCCAAAATATCAATGTAAACTTGTGCATTTATTGATGATGTAATGACAGCCATCTCCCCAGTGCCTTTACCTGACATGCAGCCCCATATCATCAATGACTGTGAAAATTTACATGTTCTCTTCAGGCAGTCATCTTTATAAATCTCATTGAAACGGCACCAAACAAAAGTTCCAGCATCATCACCTTGCCCAATGCAGATTCGAGATTCATTACTGAATATGACTTTCATCCAGTCATCCACAGTCCACGATTGCTTTTCCTTAGCCAATTATAACCTTGTTTTTTCTGTTTAGGTGTTAATGATGGCTTTCGTTTAGCTTTTCTGTATGTAAATCCCATTTCCTTTAGGCGGTTTCTTACAGTTCGGTCACAGACGTTGACTCCAGTTTCCTCCCATTCGTTCCTCATTTGTTTTGGTGTGCATTTTCGATTTTTGAGACATATTGCTTTAAGTTTTCTGTCTTGACGCTTTGATGTCTTCCTTGGTCTACCAGTATGTTTGCCTTTAACAATCTTCCCATGTTGTTTGTATTTGGTCCAGAGTTTAGACACAGCTGACTGAACAACCAACATTTTTTGCAAATTGCAAAAAATGGTGATTTACCCTCTTGTAAGAGTTTGATAATCCTCTCCTTTGTTTCAATTGACATCTCTCGTGTTGGAGCCATGATTCATGTCAGTCCACTTGGTGCAACAGCTCTCCAAGGTGTGATCACTCCTTTTTAGATGCAGACTAATGAGCAGATGTGATTTGATGCAGGTGTTAGTTTTGGGGATGAAAATTTACAGGGTGATTCCATAATTTTTTCCTCAGAATTGAGCGAGTCGGGGTCACATGATGCAGCCGAGCTAGGAAGATGCGTGCTCCGGAGCTCTCAAGAGAAAACTTGGATTAATTTATAAATAACACCCACCCCACCCTTAATTTCTTCTATCAGGTGAAATACGGACTTAAGACCTCGAAACAAAACTCAAAGCTCAATTATTGACCACTTTTCTTCTCGGGAAGCCGCAACGGTTGAAGCTACCTCCAAGTGCAACATGGCGATGGAGACTCAAATAGAAGGAAACTTCGCAATATTGCAAGAAATAAAGCGGGGCAATGAAGCGCTATCCCAGAAGCTTTATACTAAAACTGCCGAAATCAACCAGTCTATTTCGGGGCTGAAAACACTGATAGACGGGATGTGTTCACGTATTACGGAGGCGGAGGAACGGATTAACACAGCTGAAGATAAGCTAACTGCACTGGACTCCAATATCCTCCACCTGATGAAAGAGAAGGACTTTCTCATGGATAAAGTGGACGAGCTGGAGAACCAAAGCCGTCGGAATAATATTTGCATTGTTAATCTGCGGGAGGGTGGAGAGGGTAGTGACCCGGTGCAATTTTTTACAGAGTGGATCCCCTCTGTGCTGGGATGGGAGCACTTCACCCAGCCGCTGATTATCGAACAAGCGCACCGGTCCCCGGCTTTCAGCCCTCCAGCAGAGAAACGGCCCAGACCCATCCTCATCCGCCTGCTCAAGTCCCAGGACCGAGATCAAATTCTCCGACTATCCGCCAAAATAACCAGAGAAAAAGGTGGTCCAATCACCCACGATGGGAACAAGGTGATGTTTTTTCCGGACCTAAGTGCTGCCCTGGTGCGGCGCAGAAAAGAATATAACCCTGTCAAGAAGGACCTGCACAGCAAAAAACTCCAGTTCAGCCTTCTTCATCCAGCAACTTTGAAAGTCACCCTCCCAAACGGAGAGAAGAAGATTTTCAAGACACCCGAGGCGGCAGCGTCTTTCCTTCAAGACCTTCCGGGAGGCAATGAATCCTGACTCTTTTCTGTGATCACAGGTGCAGCACTGCAGCTCCACAATACGCAGTGAAGAGCGACATTTACACACAATTTGTATATAATTGCTACGAACCTCTTAGAGATTTATGTAAGTGCATTGCCATAATTTTTTTTTTCTTTTCTCTGTCCTATTTTCATCACCAACTTATATTTGAACATTATGGACAAAAAAGGGAAGTTTTTGTTCTGTGGCAGCAGTTGAAAAATAATTAAAAACCAAAGTTCATTTTTATAGTTAAAGTGGGTGTTAAAAATCTAAAATTATGAAGTTAAAATGTTATACTTTACGAGTGACAAGTTTTCATACAAAGAGCTCTGGGCCGAATAAGTTAGAATTTGTATGTTATTTTTAGAGAGCGATCAACGGAGGTCCCGGCTGGAGAGTTTTGATGGCACAGAGTGTTCAGAGGTTCGGCGCCTATGGGAATGGGGAGGGTGTGTGTACATTTTTTTCTTTTGTTTTAATGAAAAAGAGGCATCTTTGGGCTTAGTTTTAAGAGATCATAAGGCTTTTTACTGTCAAATTCCATTTTCCATATGAATAAGGTGGTAAAATTTGTTAGTTTTAACGTTAATGGTTTAAATGGGCCAATTAAAAGGAAGAGGGTGTTAACATACTTAAAGAAAATAAAAACAGACAAAGCTTTTATCCAAGAGACTCATCTCACCTCACAAGAGCATGTCAAATTAAAGAGAGGATGGATGGGCCAAGTTTTCTATTCATCCTTCAACTCTAAGGCAAGAGGTGTTGCCATTTTAATAAATAAGAACATCCCCATTATAATTCAGGACACAACTGTTGATCCATTAGGTCGATATGTTAGAATAAATTGTCAAATTTATTCAGAAAATTGGACCTTGGTAAACCTTTATGCTCCCAATTATGATGATAGTTCTTTTATTCATGACATTTTTCATGGGAAGAGATTTAAATTTTTGTTTAGATCCAATTTTGGACAAATCATTCACTTCCATCTCTATAGTTAAGTCAGCCTCAACAACTCTGTCATTTATGAAGGACTTAAATTTAACAGACATCTGGAGACAAAAAAACCCTCAAACCATAGACTATTCTTATTATTCTGGCTGTCATAACTCCCACACCAGAATAGATCTTTTCTTATTATCAACACAAGTAAGTTACAGAGCCTTGGAGTCCGAATATCTGCCAAGGATACTTTCTGATCATTCTCCATTGACTTTGTCCATAGAAATGCCTGAGAAAATGCAGAGTGTCTATAGATGGCGCTTGAATCCAACCCTCCTTAAAAAGACAGATTTTTGTAAATTTATCAGGGAACAAATAAAATTATTTTGTGAAACAAATTGTCCCTCCTCCCCCAGTAGTTTCATATTATGGGACACAAATTGTCCCTCCTCCCCCAACAGTTTCATATTATGGGACATCTTAAAAGTCTATTTAAGAGGACAAATAATCTCTTACACAAATGGACTTAAAAAATCATTATTGGCAGAAATGGAAGATTTAGAAAAAGATTCATAGGCTCGAAAAATACTTTCAACAACATAGGGATAAGGAAACAATACAGCTTATTGGTCAGTAAAAAACGTAAGTATAATACATTAAGCACATTTCGGGCAGAGAAAAATATTTTGAGAGTAAAACAAAAATACTATGAGCTTGGGGAGAATGCCCATAAAGTCTTATCCTGGCAATTAAAAAAAGAAGAGAGCTCAAGAACAATTAACCAAATTGAAAATGAAAGTGGATGTATTACACAGAACCCAAAAGAAATTAATCAAACATTTAAAAACCTTTATGCCAATCTTTATAAATCCGAATCACCAGAAGATGAAACCACAATAGATACATTTTTGTCTGACATTGTGTTACCCTAAATCTCCCATTCACTGCAAAAGAAATAGAAAAGGCTTTAATTCTGCTACACTCTAATAAATCACCAAGGGAGGATGGGTTTCCCTCTGAATTTTATAAGGAATTCAAAGACTTGCTTATGCCTCTTTTTATGGATGTCATTAACCTAGCCTCCAAAACAAAAAGTCTTCCTGATTCATTTTCGATGGTGATAATTACAGTGATCCATAAAAAAAAAAAAAAAAAAAAATAGAGACCCCCTAAAATGCTCCTCTTTCCGACCAATCTCACTTTTGAACACAGACTACAAACTGATCTCCAAAGCATTAGCAAACAGGTTGAGTAAATACTTACCAAAATTAATAAACTCAGATCAGGTCGGTTTTATTCAGAAGAGATTATCGGCAAATAATTTGTGCAGGTTATTAAATGTTATTCATGTGGCAACCTCCAGTCCTGAACCCAGTATAGCTGTTACTTTAGATGCTGAAAAGGCCTTTGATAGGCTTGAATGGCCATATTTATTCAAGGTGTTGTCTAAATTTGGATTTGATCATTACTTTATTAATTGGGTTAAAGCACTGTAAGAAACCACAAGCCAAAATTATTACCAATGGACAAATGTCCACTGCTTTCCCTCTAAGTAGGTCCAGCAGACAAGGCTGCCCTCTGTCCCTTGGGCTTTTTGTTCTGGCCATTGAGCCACTGGCTGAGCTGATCAGACAAGATTCAGAGATAAAGGGTGTAAAAGTGGGTCAGAAGACACATAAAATCAATCTTTTGGCAGATGATATAATTCTGTATTTAAAAAGTCCGCTTGAATCTCTTGCTAAATTACAAACAGTGTTATATACTTTTGGATCAGTCTCAGGATATAAAGTAAATTACGATAAAAGTGAAATTCTTCCCCTCTCAAAATTTCATGATGATGAACATCAGCAAAAGAGCCCATTTAAATTATCCTTGAATGGGATAAGATATCTTGGAATTATGGTGGATAACAATTTTAAAAACCTGTACAAACTTAATTATCTAACACTAGTTAGTCATATTTTAGAGGATTTACAAAAATGGGTGAATTTACCTATTAGTTTGATTGGCCGAATAAACTGTATTAAAATGAATGTTCTACCAAGGTTACAGTACCTTTTTCAGTCTTTGCCAATTCCAGTATCACTCATCTTTTTTAAAAACCTTAATAAACACATTAGACAATTCATATGGAATGGGAAAAAATCCAAGGGTCTCAATAGAAAAACTCACATGGAATTATAAATTTGTTTTTTTTAGACTACCTAACCTTAAAAAGCATTACTTGGCTGCCCAAATATGTTTTATTTCTTTTCTTTTTGAAAAAGAAAATATTCCACCGTGGGTTTTAATGGGAATGTATCCACTTCAAGAAAATGTCCCGGCAGACTTTGTGTACAAATGGACGCCTACAAATGGACGCTTAAACCAACAATCCTGTCTTGATACATATCATCAAAATCTGGTGTGAGGTTCGCAAAAGCATTGGATTAAAAAACAATTTTTCACCGAAAACACCCTTGAAAAAGAACGAACTCATATCCATGTCACTGGATAAGAAGTGTCTGGACCTGTGGCACCAGAAGGGGATTTGTCATCTAGAGGACTGTTATAAGAAAGGATCACTGATGTCTTTTGAGGACCTGAGGAGGAAGTATGATCTGTCCAGCAGAAACTTTTTTTGTTATTTACAGTTAAGATCCTTCCTTTGGTCTGCCCTGGGACCCCTAATGTATCTACCTACACTCAGTGATATGGAGAGACTGGTTCATGAAGGAAACACACCTCACCTTATCTCAAAAGTTTATTCTCTCTTGATGGTTGATGCTCCAAAGCCTGGGTTACATAAATCAAGAGAGAGGTGGGAGTCTGATTTAGATGTGACGATTAGTGCAGAACTATGGTCCGAATTATGTCAAGCTAGTCTAACTGCCACTATTAACTCTAGATACAGACTGACGCATTATAATTTTCTCCACCAAACCTATATTACACCTCAAAAATTACATAAATACGAGGTCTGTCAATAAAGTATAGGTCCTTTTTATTTTTTTCAAAAACTATATGGATTTCATTCATATGTTTTTACGTCAGACATGCTTGAACCCTTGTGCGCATGCGTGAGTTTTTCCACGCCTGTCGGTGACGTCATTCGCCTGTGAGCACTCCTTGTGGGAGGAGTCGTCCAGCCCCTCGTCGGAATTCCTTTGTCTGAGAAGTTGCTGAGAGACTGGCGCTTTGTTTGATCAAAATTTTTTCTAAACCTGTGAGACACATCGAAGTGGACACGGTTCGAAAAATTAAGCTGGTTTTCAGTGAAAATTTTAACGGCTGATGAGAGATTTTGAGGTGATTCTGTCGCTTTAAGGTCTTCCCACGGTGCGAGACGTCGCACAGCGCTCTCAGCCGCCGTCGTCAGCCTGTTCAAGCTGAAAACCTCCACATTTCAGGCTCTATTGATCCAGGACGTCGTGAGAGAACAGAGAAGTTTCAGAAGAAGTCGGTTTCAGCATTTTATCCAGATATTCCACTGTTAAAGGAGATTTTTTTAATGAAAGACGTGCGGACGGGTCCGCGCGTCGGGACGCAGCCACCGCGACGCTCCGCCACAGGAAAAACACCTCTGTTGGAAGCCTTAAGGACAAGTTGGAACATGTCCTGCTGTTAAACAATTTCTCATATACTCACTCCACTGAAAGCCATCAAAAGCCGCCTGGATTTTACAAATGGTTATCAACACGGAGGTGTTTTTCCTGTGCCGCCGCACTGCGTCGGCTGCGTCCCGACGTGCGTCATTAAAAAAATCTCCTTTAACAGTGGAATATCCAGATAAAATGCTGAAACCGACTTCTTCTGAAACTTCTCTGTTCTCTCACGACGTCCTGGATCATGTCTATCTCAGCTTTCAGTGCTTACCAGTCGAGTGAGTATAAAAGAACTTGTGGAGAGCTGGACATGTCCCAACTTGTCCTCTAACACTCCGAAACGGAGGTGTTCCTTTGTCTCGCTTCATCAGCGAATCTGTCGTGACGCGCGAAGCCTCCGCGCGGCTTTCCATGACAAAATCTCTTGTTAAAAGTGAAATCTGCCGGAAAATGGCTGATGTCCAGGTCTTGTGATAACCAGAGAAAGAGCACACGACGGTCTCGTATCCACAGAGCCATCAGCTTAGAAATGATCCAGTGGTTTGTGCCGCATCGTCGCAGCTCGCAGCGCGGCGCACCGACCGTCCTTAAAGGGGTCCTTAAAGCTGTAGTTAAAGTCCTTATTCTCTGTGAAGCCCGTACAATTTTCACTGAAAGCCAGATAAATTTTTCGAATGGTTTCTAGGTGCCATTCTCTAACAGCTTCTGAAAAAATTCTGATGGAAAAAAAGTCCTTTTCATTCCGCCATTTCCAGACAATGAAAATCCGACGAGGGGGCGGGACCACTCCTTCCACAAGGCGTGCTCACAGGCGAATGACGTCACAGACAGGCGTTGAAAAACTCACGCATGCGCACGAGGGTTCAAGCATGTCTGACGTAAAAACATATGAATGAAATCCATATAGTTTTTAAAAAAAATTAAAAGGACCGTTAATTTATGGACAGACCATGTATGTTGTAGAAATCCCCTTGATAGGGAGAAGGACAGGTAAATCTGAACGAGAGAAGTTCAATTCCCACTTGAGGAGATATATACCTAACGACATGAATATAATAAGGACACCAGCGGTGGAAAGCAGAACGCCTACAGAGGACCTACTCGACGATGACCTTCACCTGACCAAAGAAGTCGCGGCTGAGTACGCCAATCACATAGTCAAATGTGTAAAGGCCGCCCAAGGAAGCAAGCTGCAGACAAGAGAGGACTGCGAACTTACATTCAGGCTGACAGCCAACCAAAGTGAGGATGTACCGCAAATAATTGGGAAAAAATGGATGGAGGATACAAGACATGGAAAAGAAACACAAAGTCAAAATTATAGTAGATCACGAAAAACCAACCATGATCAAAATCTGAGGAGAACAAGGGAGCACTGAAAAGGCAGAAAAAGAGGTGAGGGCAATAATTGAAGAAAAAACAGAATCGACAGAGAGAAACAGAGACAGAAGAGAGCAAGGCAAGCAAAGAATGTGTGGTATGCCGCTACTACATAAAAGGCATATGCAATAGAGGCACTAGATGCTTCTACAAACACGTCCAAGACCAAACACCAAACAGAGAAGAAGAACAAACATGGACAAGGAAAATGACCAGACAACAAGGCACATCAAGGTAT
The DNA here is from genome assembly GCF_902500255.1 of Thalassophryne amazonica. NCBI lineage: Eukaryota > Metazoa > Chordata > Actinopteri > Batrachoidiformes > Batrachoididae > Thalassophryne > Thalassophryne amazonica. Next base: position 56,094,185 of record NC_047109.1, on the reverse strand, counting down.
GAGGGAAATGAAAGGACACCAAACAGGATAAACATCGCAAAAATTAAATAGGACAACACCCAGAGCCCTGAAAAAAGAATAAAAAGTCCTGGAAAAAGAAATACATAAAGAAAAGTAACATTCAGTGATGAAGTACAAAAATATACGATACCATGGATAGAAACAATAAGGGAGAAAAGAACCAAACACAAAAGAAGGAAAAAAAAGCACAACCAAGGGAAGGTAAACATCATATACACAATGTATATGATGACAGTGTGTGTCTGTGGCTGTAGAATGACTGACTGAGTGGGGGATGTGATTTATGCCAGTTCCCCACACGGCACGACCTGAGACAGTGTGTGTCTGTGGCTGTAGAATGACTGACTGAGTGGGGGATGGGATTAATGCCAGTTCCCCACACGGCACGACCTGAGACAGTGTGTGTCTGTGGCTGTAGAATGACTGACTGAGTGGGGGATGTGATTTATGCCAGTTCCCCACACGGCACGACCTGAGACAGTGTGTGTCTGTGGCTGTAGAATGACTGACTGAGTGGGGGATGGGATTAATGCCAGTTCCCCACACGGCACGACCTGAGACAGTGTGTGTCTGTGGCTGTAGAATGACTGACTGAGTGTGGGATGTGATTTATGCCAGTTCCCCACATGGCACGACCTGAGACTGTGTGTCTGTAGAATGACTGACTGAGTGGGGGATGGGATTTATGCCAGTTCCCCACATGGCACGACCTGAGACAGTGTGTGTCTGTAGAATGACTGACTGAGTGTGGGATGTGATTTATGCCAGTTCCCCACATGGCACAACCTGAGGCAGTGTGTGTCTGTAAAATGACTGACTGAGTAGGGGATGGGATTTATGCCAGTTCCCCACATGGCACGACCTGAGACAGTGTGTGTCTGTGGCTGTAGAATGACTGACTGAGTGGGGGATGGGATTTATGCCAGTTCCCCACACGGCATGACCTGAGACAGTGTGTGTTTGTGGCTGTAGAATGACTGAGTGGGGGCTATGTCAAATTCAAGTATTTTTAATGATCCAGAATTATATGACACCGAGAATGTGCACTACGAGTTTCTCTGCACTATTGCCTAGAACCCATGAACTGAAAATAAATGATTCTCAAAAGCCAGTGGCACTGAGAACATGACATGGGGAGAAGAAGAATAAAAGCGTTTTAATTCCCCTAACTTAGGGCTGTCTTTGAAAAGGCCTCTACAAATGTACAGTAATTCCAAGCAAAATCAAAGTAAGTCACTATACTTATACTATGCAGTCACTATAGTGTACAAATAATATACAGACAGGCATCAAATTACAAATCACTTTGTGTGTCACTGTGTGTGTGACCCACTTGATATTTAAGCTGGCATGTACCTTTAAGAATCTTGTGTTACAGGACTTAAAAAGCACAATTAGCAGTGTGCAGTGAGTGTAGTATAGTCAGTGATCAAATTATTACCTGTAGCATGGTTGCCACAAGGCACCACCTGAAACTGTGTGTGTGTATAGCTGTAAAATCACTGACTAAGGGGGGAAGGATTCATGCCAGTTCCCCACACGACACGACCTGAGACAGTGTGTGTCTGTGGCTGTAGAATGACTGACTGAGTGAAGGATGGGATTAATCCCAGTTCCCGACACGGCACTTATATCCAACATGCCAGTCTGGTCTATGCCCTTGATGGCATGATGTTCTGCCATTCTTTTACGGTTTGCTCTCCTCCTCTGCATTCTGTCTGTAGAGAAAAGATAGAAAGGGAAGTTCACAATTTATCATTTTAAGCTTCAGTTTGTCAAGACAGGGTAGATGGTTCCATCTGTAAGACCTTGCTTAGGGCTTGAGTAGTAATAATACACACACGTCATGATCACATTTCACAACATTGACCCAAAATCAAGCATCTCATGGGCTCAAAACTGTAGAGCTCCTTTTGCCATTAAATTATGTGTGATCATTTACAGAGTCAACACAAAAAGGAGTCAACATTTTTTTATGAAATCAATGCCATTTTCCTGCCTTCTAGAGCATTTATTAATTGCACTACAAATATTTCAGTAAATATTACATTATAGTGTACACATTTGCACTGTTAATGGATTATTTAAAAAAAATAGTGTAGTAAAATGTATTAATCACTATTGACCAATTAATGTAATTTACATATTAATTTTTCCACACTTGAAATAAAATAGTATAGTGACCAAGTATTTGGGCACATTTAACAGACAAACTCATTTCTATTTCATAAATCTGTGTGAAAATGTGTAAATGCAGTGTGATTAATGTATGAGTAATCAGTTGATTTTCTTTGTGATTAATCATGATTAAACAGAGTTAACTCTGACAACCCTAGCTGTTATACAATGTCAAATGATTATTTGGTACCATTTCACTTGGCAAATGGTTTTATCACATATAGGGAAACTTTGGCAGTGGCTTCTTTAAGGGCCTTTCACACTGAATGCTTTAGCGCGACGCTTTAACGCCCCCTAGCATATCAGGCCGATGCGTTCCAATGCGTGGGACGTCAGACGCGTTGTTTCGGAAGCGGCAAGGGGGCGGAGATTGCGGCTACGTCACACTCTGGCTGTTTCCACAATCTGAAAAAAGTTCAGCGATCGCCATCTTGAATTTAGGTCGCCTGAACCACAGAAAAGCTATAAAAACAGCAGAACAATTCTCCCATCACCCTGCTGGGAGAAGCTTTTTTCAGCTACTTTTCGGAGTGACGCCAACCGAGGGAGGACTGACAACTTGGTGGGATATCGATCGAACCGCGACAGCGGGCCGACCCGCACGGAGAAGCTGGCCTTCAGGCATCATTCCTGGGCAGAGAGAAGCAGGCAGCCGGGGTGATGGAATAAACCCACTCAGTCCGAAATCTCCCACTTTTTGGATATAAGCGAAGTCCCAGTTTGCCAAACAGAGGTTAGTTCTGCATCTTTATCGAGGTGAGGATAAAATAAAAGTAAAACGTGATGTTTCTGCAGTGCTGTGAAGGTTTAATGATCGGCTAACTTTAGCTTAGCTTTTTAGCACAGTTGATCTGAGTGAACGCTTTAATTTGGAGATGGTTCAGTCTTTATTATTTTTACCAAATAAAGCTACAGCTTTTTTCAGACTCCACAAAAGCTCAACTTTAAATAACTTATTTTTTCGGGCGTTTTTTTCCATGGTTTTTTTCCTTTTATAGATATATATATATATATTAGAGGTGCGCCGATCGATCGGCCACCGATCATTATTGGCCGATCATGCCTTGATCGGTGATCGGCAAAATGCGCCGATCAAAAGGACCGATCACAACAGTGCAGGCAGTAGCGCAGGGAGCGCTTGCCGTGTTTGTCAGGAAAATTATAATTTCTCTACATTGATTATAGACCCTGCAGCGGGTCCGTGATCAACGTTTCTGCAGTGCGGCTTTGCTCTGAACCTTGAACCAATCGAACCAGTGGTTCGCAGATTGAAGCATGCTTCGAGCCTTTTGCTTCGTTTATACTTTCTTTCGCTTAATTTTCCCCCGCTAAAACCCTAAAGAGCATACATCTGTGAGTATTATTTACCTTTTCTATGTTAAACCGACCTGTTATGGTCTTCTGAAACAGCTGATAGATGTATTTTATAACTTAAAAACGGGAGCGAGCATGTCTATGGCATTTTCAATGTTAAAAGTTAGCATTACGCATTTGCAGCTGTCATCATGTTCGGGTGCATTTGTTTTCAAATTGTAATATTTCTTAAATTTATTTTTGTTTATATATTAATTTATTATTATTTTGGGCATGATCCAAATATGTACTTGACCGGTATCGGCCTTGATCGGTATTGGCCGATCAAAATTTCAGTGATACATATATATACTAAAAAAAATATTTTTATTTGTCACAATCAGGAACATCTGCTGTGCAGACAACCAAACTTCCATTGATGAGCTGAACATCACGAAGTCCAGTCGAAAGAAAACATCTCTGCTCTTCAAAATAGGACAAAACTGTCTTCAACAACACCACCAGAGTTCAAAGCTGCAGAAGAGACCTTCATCTGGTCCCGAGAATCCAGCAGAACATCACCTGCTTCTAAATAAAAGGCTCTTTAAACAGCAACCATTTTATTATTTTTAAAAAGCTGTTTCATTTTAATTTTAACAATAAATGAACAGATCATTAAAAATGTCCATGAATCAAACCAAATCAAATCAAATCAATTTTATTTATATAGCGCCAAATCACAACAAACAGTTGCCCCAAGGCGCTTTATATTGTAAGGCAAGGCCATACAATAATTACGGAAAAACCCCAACGGTCAAAACGACCCCCTGTGAGCAAGCACTTGGCAACAGTGGGAAGGAAAGGAAGGAAGGAGTCCAAAGTCATTTGCACAGGTACAACCCCTGGCAAAAATTATGGAATCACCGGCCTCGGAGGATGTTCATTCAGTTGTTTAATTTTATAGAAAAAAAGCAGATCACAGACATGACACAAAACTAAAGTCATTTCAAATGGCAACTTTCTGGCTTTAAGAAACACTATAAGAAATCAGGAAAAAAAAATTGTGGCAGTCAGTAACGGTTACTTTTTTAGACCAAGCAGAGGGAAAAAAATATGGAATCACTCAATTCTGAGTAAAAAATTATGGACTCACCCTGTAAATTTTCATCCCCAAAACTAACACCTGCATCAAATCAGATCTGCTCGTTAGTCCGCATCTAAAAAGGAGTGATCACACCTTGGAGAGCTGTTGCACCAAGTGGACTGACATGAATCATGCCTCCAACACGAGAGATGTCAATTGAAACAAAGGAGAGGATTATCAATCTCTTAAAAGAGGGTAAATCATCACGCAATGTTGCAAAAGATGTTGGTTGTTCACAGTCAGCTGTGTCTAAACTCTGGACCAAATACAAACAACATGGGAAGGTTGTTAAAGGCAAACATACTGGTAGACCAAGGAAGACATCAAAGCGTCAAGACAGAAAACTTAAAGCAATATGTCTCAAAAATCGAAAATGCACAATAAAACAAATGAGGAATGAATGGGAGGAAACTGGAGTCAACGTCTGTGACCGAACTGTAAGAAACCGCCTAAAGGAAATGGGATTTACATACAGAAAAGCTAAACGAAAGCCATCATTAACACCTAAACAGAAAAAAACAAGGTTACAATGGGCTAAGGAAAAGCAATCGTGGACTGTGGATGACTGGATGAAAGGCATATTCAGTGATGAATCTCGAATCTGCATTGGGCAAGGTGATGATGCTGGAACTTTTGTTTGGTGCCGTTCCAATGAGATTTAAAAAGATGACTCCTGAAGAGAACAAGTAAATTTCCACAGTCATTGATGATATGGGGCTGCATGTCAGGTAAAGGCACTGGGGAGATGGCTGTCATTACATCATCAATAAATGCACAAGTTTACGTTGATATTTTGGACACTTTTCTTATCCCATCAATTGAAAGGATGTTTGGGGATGATATCATTTTTCAAGATGATAATGCATCTTGCCATAGAGCAAAAACTGTGAAAACATTCCTTGCAAAAAGACACATAGGGTCAATGTCATGGCCTGCAAATAGTCTGGATCTTAATCCAATTGAAAATCTTTGGTGGAAGTTGAAGAAAATGGTCCATGACAAGTCTCCAACCTGCAAAGCTGATCTGGCAACAGCAATCAGAGAAAGTTGGAGCCAGATTGATGAAGAGTACTGTTTGTCCCTCATTAAGTCCATGCCTCAGAGACTGCAAGCTGTTAGAAAAGCCAGAGGTGGTGCAACAAAATACTAGTGATGTGTTGGAGTGTTCTTTTGTTTTTCATGATTCCATAATTTTTTCCTCAGAATTGAGTGAGTCCATATTTTTTTCCCTCTGCTTGGTCTAAAAAAGTAACCGTTACTGACTGCCACAATTTTTTTTCCTGATTTCTTATAGTGTTTCTTAAAGCCAGAAAGTTGCCATTTGAAATGACTTTAGTTTTGTGTCATGTCTGTGATCTGCTTTTTTTCTACAAAATTAAACAACTGAATGAACATCCTCCGAGGCCGGTCATTCCATAATTTTTGCCAGGGGTTGTAGAAGCTCTCCACTTATTGCGCTCAAATTCACATATTTTGACAAAATTACAAGTTGAAATGACCATTAAAAAAAATTCATCACGAGGTTTGTGTGACAGAAATCTTACTTTACAATCACACTGCAGTCATTGTTAAATTATTTCCTGTTGCATTTATAATAAACATTTGTATTTATTTAGTGTCTTTTTATGGTTGAAATGAGATATAAATAATCTACCAGACTTTTAAAAAAGTACAAGTTTCCATGTTATTTTATTTGTCTAAAAATAAATGTCCAAGGTTCCTTATGTTAAACAAGAAATTATCTAATCTGAAATAACAGGTGGTTTTAATTTACAGATCAAAGGTTTCTAAAGAACCATTTATTGATTTACTTAGCTATTTTAATTACAAGTGTTCTAAACTTTTTCTTTTAACAGTAATCAGAAATTTTGAGATAACAAACAACAACAAAAAACATTTCCAATGATTTTTCTTCAGAAAACTGCTCTCCAATGAGCAGTCCTGTGACACGTTAATGTTTTGTACAGATCAGTGGTTTCTACACCGATCCGTTTCCATTTTGTAGAGATCAGTGGTTTCTGCCACTCGTCTTCCGTGTTTTGGCCCGACGCGTCATTCCTATTGGACAACGTGAAGGTACGTCACAGCTCCGAGTGTCGAAAGTTGGATTGGATTGAACTTTGAATGCATCAACCTGCCGACAAGCGGCAATGCGCGCTCCAGTTAGAAGCGCCATTTTAGCTCGGCTTTTGACGCGTCTAGTGTGAAAGGCCCTTTAATGTGAAGCTACATAGCCGCTCACTACATTCTTCCAACGCACTCTGCCCTTCTCTCCTAAAATTGCACGTCTCATTTCACGTTTGCGAGATCACTAACATTAACATCAACATTAAATCTCTTGTTTTAAAACTCAAACATGGCGCACCAATACAGAGCACAAGTTAGCTAGCGGCTGTAGCCATTTAGCTTCGTATTAGCGCTATGATGCTAACTCTCCTCTGTACAAACAACAGCACAAACACTGTGAACATGTCTAATGCGCAGCGCAAAAACTTTCACCTGACCTGTCCCTGCGGTGGTGTCTCCTCCGGGGTCAGAGCTGTCTGAGGGACCTCACCCCGCACCTGCTCCATCACTGCTTCTCTCAGCCCGGCCCGCACACAGCTCGTCAGTGGTGTAACTAGGTCATGGGCACGGAGTGCTATGGAGGCTCGCTCGCACAAATGATTGGTTCCGCCACAATTTATTTAGAATTAATGTTACATTAATAAATAAAATAATGGTTAAGTAATTAAATGAATGGTTGACTACCTAAACTTATTTTTTGGTTACCGACTGAATCTGCCATCTTCCATCAAATGTCCAGCTGACTGAGAAAATATGATGACAGATGATAAACTAGCTTCTTGCGCAGATAACATCGAACATTTAGTTAGTTAAGATAACAGCACATTGCATTTCATATGTTAGCTTGCCTAGCTAACATTCGTAATGGTAATAATAAAAATTAATTGTAGAGAAAGCTACACTTTTTTAAAACTCTGAAAGTCTGACAGACGTAAAGTGCGTCAGAATCACTTGTTCCTCTTTCAAAATATGAATCTAGTAAGAATTGTAGCTACATACCTTTATATTAGCTTACCTTGATTGTCTTGAATCGCTTCTTCTCATCACCAGCTAACATGGAAATTAGCATCATCTTACGTGACAGTGAACTCGGAGTTTGATTGGTGGGAGGAGTGAAGCGTGTGTGAAGTGTGCTAAAAAAAAGTCTACCTGCAGTACCCTTTTCAGTCTGTAGAGGGCCAGCCCCCCCCACACACAAAAACACAAAGCTCTAGGTTTTTGTGAAAAGTGGGAATTTTTTTTTTTTCCATCAAATTTTTGCACCAGGTATATCAGCATCCGCTCCTCCATCCATTTCAATGAATTCCCTAGTGGGGTCCCGGTTTTTGTTCCCCACAAAAATATCGTTCCCCATACTGTGAGTGTGCTTCAGGTTTTGTTCCCCAAAAGGTATTAAAAACACACACACACACACACACACACACACACACACACACACACACACACACACACACACACACACACACACACACACACACATTCAATCATATCCCATACCCACTTACTCCAATGAAGGGTTATGGGGGTAGGAGCCTATCAGTACCAGTCAGAACCGGTGAAATGTTTTTTGCAATTTTATTTTATTGCATAATTTTTGGCATTTTAATTTTTTATTCTACATTATTTTGCATTTTGAAAACAGAATTACAATGTTGAGAATAAATTTGAAATGTCAAGAATAAAATGAACTTTTGAGAATAAATCAGTGTTTAGTGACAAGAAATGATTACATCATTAGAATAATACTTTATTATTAATTACGATATACATTGATTTAATACATACAAGGAATATGAAGGAATATGCCGTCTCTGCAGCACCAAACAGGCCTGTAAGGTAAAGTGGCCAGACTGAAGCCATTCCTTAGTAAAAGGAAACCTGTTCCAGAGTGCTCTTGACCTCACTGGTGCAACGGTTTGTCCTATAGTAGGACAGTGACCCTAAGCACACTGCCAAGATATCAAAGGAGCGGCTTCGAGACAACTCTGTGAATGTCCTTGAGTGGCCCAGCCAGAGCCCAGACCTGAGTCCGATTGAACATTTCTAGATAGATCTGAAAATGGCTGTGCACCAACACTCCCCATCCAACCTGATGGAGCTTCAGAGGTGCTGCAAAGAGGAATGGGCAAAACTGCTCAAAGATAGGTGCACCAGCCTTGTGGCATCATATTCAAGAAGACCTGAGGCTGTAATTGCTGCCAAAGGTGCATCAACAAAGTATTGAGCAAAGGGTGTGAATATTTATGTGCATGTGATTTCTTTCTTTCTTTCTTTTTTGTGAATTTGCAAACATTTAAAAAAGTATATTTTTCATGTTGTCATTATGGGGTGTTGTGAGTAGAATTTTGAGAGAAAAAAAAAATGAATAGCTGTAATGAGTGATTATAGCCATTAACAAAATGTGGAAAAAGTGAAGCGCTGTGAATACTTTCTGGATGCTCCGTAGCTGAGGGAAGGGGCATTTTGGAGGTTCCTATCTTGAATTTATGGGTTGCAAGGTGGCTGATGTTGAGTGTACTTTATGACCCTTGGATATTTGAAATAAAATTCATGATTTACATATGAAGTTATCACTGTCAGCAGCCATTAGATGTTCATGAGGTGGAGCTAAATGAGATGAAAAGGTCCAAGCTGTCCTTCCTGTGCTGTCCCTCTGATATGTTCATTCCTTCCTACAACAAAGCTGGTCTCACTTGTAAACTTTCCCCTTCACTCTTGCAGATATCCTTCTATCACAAATCACTCCTGCCACTTTTCTCCACCTACTCCACTCTGCTTGCACACCCTTCTTTGACTCTCTACAACACTCTCCATTACTTTGGCCAGTTGACCCCACGTATTTAAACTCATTTACCTTCAACCACCTCTACTTCTTGTAACCACACTCACACATGTACTCCATCTTGTGCTTATTGATTTTCATTCCCCTTTTCTCCAGAGCCTATCTCTACCTCTCTAGACGAGGTTCAACCTGCTCTGAAGTCCCACTACAGATCAAAATGTTATTTATAACCATTGTAATCCATGGAAACCCCTGTCTGAAGTTCCTACAGGGAATGACAGATGACAATGGGTTTATGTTTCTAATTCCCCAAAACACACCCATGACTAATTACAGTAAGTGAGTAAATAGAAAAATAGTAAAGTAGAACTGAACATTGCCCAAATGCACTTATGTTAAGACTGTGCATTATAGGTGACCAAGAAAGGGCCCTTCATGTTTGGAGTTATTGTATTTGGTGTCTGTGCATGTTGAAACAATATCTGCTAAATTTCTCTTTGAAACAGTTTCTTGCGTAAAAGCGGACACACTGATTTATACGTTATTCCCCCTATCTTTTATCTTTTGAATGGAACAGTTTTGTTGACCTCTTACAGAAATACAGTGAGGGGTCATTTCATCAGTTAAAGGTCAAAGCAGGAATTTCCAGTTACTTACAACAAATAAGCAACATACGTACATGGGCTTGTTTCCATGGTCAAAGCAGGAATTTCCAGTCTTTTTCAGGAAATGTGCTGGTGCAAAAACACAGTAAATGCAGTGTCCAATGGATTGAGCTCGGACACAATATGATTAGTTATTGCCGCTCTCTGCATATAGGCACTGTACAGGATGTTACATACAACTTGCTTATGCAATTGTTCTGGTACGTCAGAGTTAATCAGTTTGTCCTCCTTCTTTACCCTTTTAAGATGGAGCTTTACCAGATGACAGCATGTGTTGGTTTTTCAGTTATGTTGCACAAGCTGGCTGGTATAGACTACCTCACCCACTCACCCATATTTCTGCTGTACAAACCATGTGCGATTACCAGCACAATGAAAAAAAATAAATAAATAAATAATTGGAACAAATAGAACTTTGTGATTTCTAGCAATTTAAACCCAAAATCTGCTGTGGAGCCTCAGTAGGTACAGAGTTGGTATTGCTGGGGATATTTTGTTGCTTTCAGTCAATAATATGGTAATGCTTCCTTTCTTGACAAACTTTTCCATTAGTGTCAATAGAAACTAGCATTGCACAAAAAAGTAGTATTTATTTTTGCATATTCAGAAATTTGTCAGTGGGGGTGGGGTGGGGTGGTTTGGGGGAGTTCCATGTGTGATTTTATTCAGTTCAGTTTTTATTTATAACACTTATGGAATTTCTGATGGCTGATTTGGCACATTACCTTTATTTTTGATCTTTTTCTACCTTTCCTCCACCATATAGGTCTTTTTTGTTTTTGATTATATCATGATACAAATCATGTATAAAGTTAAAAATAAACTTTTGTCTCAACATGTTCAGGAACTGTTCAAAATGATGGAGTCCAGATATAATTTGAGAGGTACTTTAGTATTTGATAAATTAAATATTCGTTTTACTGTAAAAAGTCATTGTGTTTCCGTAAAAGGTGTAAAAATTTGGAATAACTGTTCTGACAGCATTAAATTATCTGGTACTTTAGTTGGCTTAAAAAGACTTTATAAAATAATATAATTACTTGTTACAGTATGAAGAGTTAGGTAAACTGAGTTTGTTACTGGTTTCTTTGATTGCGCAATGTTGTTTGTTCGGGTGTGTTGAGACATTTGGTTCATTGATTAATCTATATTATTTTTTCTTTTTTGGTACTTGTTATGTGTGTGTGTATATATATATATATATGTATATATATATATATATATATACAAGGTCTGTTAGAAAAGTATCCGACCTTTTTATTTTTTTCAAAAACCATATGGTTTTGAATCACGTGTGATTGCATCAGCCAAGCTTGAACCTTCGTGCGCATGCGTGAGTTTTTTCACGCCTGTCGGTTGCGTCATTCACCTGTGAGCAGGCTTTGTGTGAGCAGTGGTCCACCCCTCTCGTCTGATTTTTATTGCGAATAAATGTCTGAACGATTTGGAGCTTTGCTGCATCAGTTTTTTCCAGAAACTGTGAGAGACCTCCAGGTGGTAACCATTCGGACAATTCAAATGGCTTTGAGGGACGATTTTATGGGGAATACACAGATTACGGAGTGCTCCAGCCGGTTTAAAGACCGCCAACAGCTGCTAAGAGCGCTCCGAGCACCGATCGACAGGCTGAAACAACCAGATCATTTCCAACATGAAGGCTTTGTTGATCCGGGACGTCGTCTGACTTACACAAAAATGGCAGTGGACATCAACACTTTTTTGGCACATTCCACTGTTACAGGAGTTTTTTTCATGGAAAGAGAAGCGGACGGATGCGCCACCGTGCTGCTCATGGCGCGGCACAAAACCACCTCCGTGTTGGTCTCACAGGACGGCTTTGAGATGGCTTTCAGACGGCTGTCGGTGGGTTTTCAGTCGTGTGACTAACCGAGAAATTGAGCATGTGCTGGACATGCCAGAACATGTCCTGTGAGGCTTCATCACAGCGTTGCTTTGCGCCATGCGGCTCCACCGCGACGCGCGGAATTCCTCCGCACGTCTGTCTCAATGTGCCGAAAAAGTGCTGATGTCCACGTCTTCCGCAATTCCTGTGCTAGTCAGACGACGTCCTGGATAAAACACAGCGTCCAGTTTGGAAATGAATGGCACATTCCACTGTTACAGGAGTTTTTGTCATGGAAAGAGGAGCGGAGGAATTCCGTGCGTCGCGGCGGTGCCGCATGGTGCAAAGCAACGCCGTGATGAAGCCTCACAGGACATGTTCTGGCATGTCCAGGCTCATCCACAATTTCTCGGTTAGTCACACGACTGAAAACCCACTGACAGCCGTCTGAAAGCCATCTCAAAGCCGTCCTGTGAGACCAACACGGAGGTGGTTTTGTGCCACGCCATGAGCGGCACGGTGGCGCATCCATCCGCTTTTCTTTCCATGAAAAAAACTCCTGTAACAGTGGAATGTGCCAAAAAAGTACTGATGTCCACGTCTCCTGCCATTTTGTGTAAGTCAGATGACATCCCAGATCAACAAAGCCTTCACGTTGGAAATGATCTGGTTGTTTCAGCCTGTCGATCGGCGCTCGGAGCGCGGCGCGCTCTCAGCAGCTGTGGGC